>NC_039251.1:19233377-19533377 GCF_003368295.1 Carassius auratus | reverse complement strand
GCAGGAGATTATGGATGAGTGGTTAAAGGTTCAGGGCACCTGGCTCTATCTGGAGCCCATCTTCAGTTCCCCAGACATCATGGCCCAGATGCCCGAAGAGGGACGTCGCTTTACTGCTGTGGATAAAACCTGGAGGGACACTATGAAACAAGTCAGCCTGGTGAGCCAGAAAGCCATACATATGCAGCAGAATATAAAAACAATCCGTGGTTTGTTTATATCTAGAACTGAGAAAAACTCTTTGAAAAAGTTCCTGACATATCCAACTTTAGTGTGTTCATGACAAATGAGACGGCTATCAGACACACACCCAAACACAGTCACCCATCTAGAGACTCTTCGGCAAGTAATTGGCAAGCCCAGTCTCAGTGCTCTGAGAGACATCAATATCTGTTGTCTCTCCTCTAAACGAAAAAAAAAAAAAAAGTCACCTGGCTGTACTGTCAAATTGGAATTATGGATTTTGTCTGGAGGGACTAAAATCTAGGAGTGTGCAGAAAACAAGGTCATTGAGCATCACGAGGCATCCTGCCTCCCTTCCCAAGTTAAAAAAAAATAAATAAGTGTCCATAGTTTAAAAAAGAAATCTCAGCACTTTATGTAAGTTAAAAGGCACTATCCTAATTCATCACGGACTCTTCCGAGACAATTTTCTGACAGTTGACAAACACTCTCTGAAAGGGAAACTCACTATAGCCAAATATTCCGTTCTACATGTAGCTAAACAATGTCGATAATCATGTTGTTGAAAATCAGCTTTGTGCTTAATCAAGCTGTCATCAGAAAATACTCTGGACTGCCATATCAGATTGTCCACTAGGTGTCTCTCTTCATCTACAGTACCCACAGAACTGTTCATTGCCTCCAGATTTTATTTACTCTTTTCTAATGTGTTTCTAACTTTCCCCTTTTGACAGAAAGGGAGATAAACATTCTGTAATTGAATTCAGAATTCTGGGTTTCTTTAAGGATGTTTTCTTTTTGAATAATTCCTACGCCACTTCACGATTTCCACATTACGAACCGTAAATGACTCTTCTTGGAAAAGCAAACATGTATTATTTCAGCTGGATGGCAGGTGCTTTTGCCTGTTGCTGCTTTACAGGAAACAGCAGTACATAAAGAAAGGCATGCTTATAATATCAGTGGGGTGTTTGGGGGAAACATGGAGATCTGAGCCCAGTTTTTATTTTGCTGAAGACACAAGAAGGGTCATACTGTTACTGTATGAAGCTGTTCTGGATGCCGAGGCATTGATGCTACTGTAAATGAAAGGGAATGCATTCGTGAATATCTAGTAACTGTGACTATCTGGCTCTGTTGAGCAGCCCACCTGCATGTTTCTGCACCCTGTGAAAGGAAGCAGATGATTTTCAGCATTCCTTCATTCAGAAGCATTCCGGCAGCACTCACCCTCTCGCTCTAATGTAATTCAGTGTGACGGAGAGGGAGAATAATTAAAAGAGTAATTGGCATAAAACATCCCCTCTCGCTTTCATTAGAGTCATCCAATGGTGTCTTTTCATGTTTTAAAAGGGTTATTTTGTGTAGGCTTTGGTTATTAACAGCCCCTCATTACTTCCTCTCAACCCTGTCAAGAAATCAGGCCTTTCTGTCATCCAAAAGTGATCGTTAAACTTCAATCTCTCAGTGAATGTGAAGTCTAGTCACCGTTGGTAATAGAAAATCAATAGCAATCCGAAAAGGGGAAAAAGCAATTATTATCTCTTTACAGGTGAGGAGCATCTATGAAGGGTGGAAAGGGAGGGGGAGGGTATCCAATTGTTTCCTCTCTCTCTAATGAAGGACGTGGCCTTCACACAACCTTTGGAGGAACGTTTGAAAACCAGACGGCGAAAGATAGGATGAGTTTTCCTGGTGGGAGACACCTTTCATAAATGAACTCTTTTGTGAAAGCAGGGAAATATGGCTATGAATATCATCTTTTCATCACCGGATTTGTCTGAACTTTTGAGGGCAGAGAATTAAAAGCAGTCTGATGGTGTTTCATTACCCACGGTTTTCAGGCTTGTTGAGTTTCTCAACTGCAGCTGAACTTGAAAACATCACACACGGTCCAGGGGCTTCCTTTAGAGATCAGTCTAAAATGCCCCGTTACGGTCTAATATGCACTTTACTTATCTACTAAATTATTAATGGCGCTTTATATAAAATATATTTCTCATACATACGGTAAGGGATTTGAACAAACCCTTAAGTATTCAACTTCAGGGTGTAATTTGCATTGGCATAGATATTATTGTGTTGAGGAGAGGTGTTGAAAATGGTTGAATCACATAGACTTACTGTACACTGAAGGAAGAACCAGAATATTTTAGTGACTTGTTGGTGGTATCTCTTGGCTAGGGGCTGTAAGCACACTCTTGCAACCTATGAGAGCACTAAAAAATGCATACCAATGCCATGTGGATTGCCTGCAACAAACCAAGCATCATAGCAACGCGTCTTATAGCCGAAATAATATTTTCTGAAGACTAAAGGTCTTGTTACCTCATATCATTCATTTTAATTTCATAACACATAGCTAAATATGATGTATTTCTCTCTTAGGACAAGCATGTCCTGGCAGTGGTGGCCATTGAAAAGATGCTAGAAAAGATGAAAAGCAGTAACGAGTTGCTGGAACTCATTCTCAAGGGTCTGAATGAATACCTGGAGAAGAAGAGACTGTATTTTCCCCGCTTCTTCTTCCTGTCCAATGACGAGCTGCTGGAGATCCTCTCAGAGACTAAGGATCCAACCAGGTACAGGGAACTTTTTAAAGTACTCAGTGACGACAGTCTAATAGATTGGCTGATATTTGATCATATATTTCTAAATTTCACTAATAGCTGTAGATCATGGTAATGGATTTTTTTGAGTAAATGTGTAAATAAAATTTTCTTTTCATTTTAACAATATTGTTGCATCTCATGTGCTATCACTGTATTACATTTAACCATTTTGAAAGTTTGGGGTTTGTACAAATTTAATCAAAGAAGTATCTTATACTCACCAAAGCTGCATTTATTTAAACAGTAAGAACAGTAATATTGTGAAATACTAATACAATTTTAAATAACTTACTTTAGTGTGTTTTAAATGTAATTTATTCAAGCGATAGCAATGCAGAATTTTCAGCATCATTCCTCTAGTCTTCAGTGTCACATGATCCTTCAGAAATCATTCTAATATGCCAATTTGATGCTCAAGTCAAGGCGCATTTTTTTACAATTATCAATGTTGAAAACATTGGAAGCTGTGATCCATTATTTAAGGATTTTTTATGTGTGTGTGTGTGTGTGTGTGTTTAAAAGATTTATCTGAAATGAAAAAATTATATTATTCCAAATAATAAATAAAAGTAATAAACAGAAATAAATAAGTACTGATCCCAAACATTTGAATGGTAGTGTATACAGTATACTGGCATTGTAACTGTCATCAGCGTTCATGCTTTCTGAATGTAAGTATAGGCACTGACCATCAAAAAACCCATATTGGTCAACCACTAGTGATCATTCTGCTTGATCCATTTCTACCGGTGCAGTTACAAATGTTCCTGAAGCTATAGGAAGTGTCAGGAATTCTGTGAGTTTGCACTTTTAGTGTGGTGTGAGTTACAGTAATCTCACACTTTCTCCATATCCTCAAAGGGAAAGAGGCTTAAAGGTGACACTTCTGTAAGCAACATGATGTATAGGCTTGAGGAATATTGTTTGTCAGCAGTTGAGAGGATCTGATTTTGAAGTCTTCTGTTTTCAATATCTTTGCTGTTTGGGAATCGCTTTGTTGATAGATTGCCTTATGATAAAGCCAGGCTGCGTGACTGAATGTCGGAAACAACTATGGAAGATCAGTCTGTGCTATATAAATTATTCAAAAAACCTTAAGATGATGCAAGTTTGGGTCAATTTTTGATGTGCGGTGCTGCAGTTTTTTATTTTTCTGAATTTTCATGAAGACAACTGTGAGCGAAACTGTATCGCTAAAACTCACACTCTGAAATATAGTTTTACATGGTATTTTTATCATCTAGCTTTGCAACAGTTGACTATTAGTATTGGTTATTAGTAGTTTCAAATTGCTATAAAGTCCCAAGACTTCTGAGGGTTTAGTGTATTCAAGAATTTTCACCTTGATGTAGAATGTAGGCTGGATGTAATTTACTGTAACATAAAATAAGAAACACAGCATTCACTCTGCGGAGCTTTAATCTCAATCCTATGATATTTATGAATATATCTTATGTTTTCACATAGCCTACTTTGGCATGTCTCCCATGGCAAATCCAACCGATGTTACGCCGCCTACCTAACCACTGCTGCCTACATAAACATTTAGTATGTGGGGCCTCAAAAGGAACAGGGAAGGACAAATGAAAAGCAATTTGGCTTCACCTCAGCCTCGAAAAAACTCAATTTGAACCCCTTAAAATCCAGTATTTACTGAGGGAATTTAATTATAGTGCTTTTTCTTCTTCCTGTGACACTCTGGCCTAGTTTCTCTGCTGTGGCTCCCCTGTGCAGGCCCTTAACGTATAAGCAAATCGTGTTATATTTCACCCTAGATATTTGTTTAATGATGAATGATGATGCCTCAAATGCAAGTTCAAATTGTGCTACTATAGGGCTCTTGGTTTCACAAACTAGGAATGTTTTTTCTTGGCTGGCCTTGCTTATCTGCTCTATCACAAGTTCTGATCACCTCTCTCTTGCTTTCTTTCTCTTTATTTCACTCTCGCTGTGTCATTCTCACTCATTTTTTGTGTCTCCCACATTTCTATTATATTTGAAAGTGAATTATAGCTTTACAGAAAAAAAATAAATAAATAAATATATATATAATTTTTTTAATTGATTTAATTTAATTTTTGGAATATGAATGCTGAATAAATAAGCTTTCCATTGATGTATGGTTTTTAGGATAGGACAATATTTGGCCGAGATACAACTATTTGAAAATCTGGAATCTGAGGATGCAAAGAAAAAAATCTAAATACTGAGAAAATCACCTTTAAAGTTGTCCAAATGAAGTCTTTAGCAATGCATATTACTAATCATAAATTAATGGGATCATATGTATTTGCTGTAATTAAATTTGTTTTTGCGGTTTAAGTAAAAAAAAAAAAAAAACTATTTTCCACATACTGTACATTATTGTTTCTCCTCTATGCCCTGGCTTTATGATACGCATAATTTTTTTCAAAGCTCATCGATCTGAAAGGGAGATGTGCTTATATTGGCCAGCTATCCAGTGTGTTGTGATTGTCTGAATACCTGAAGCATGTGACGGAAATGTTACGCCCCTTTCCATACTGTGATGCTGTGTCCCGGTGCAACGAGACAAAACCCATAAAACGCATTTCAAACGAGGCATTTGTTGCATCCAGTGGGGACATAATTACTGATTACGATGACTTGTACCATCTTATATTAAAACTCGCATTTAAATTGTCAGTGGCAAATTCTTTAAATATGAAAACATACTTACAGGCTGTGAGTCAGAACAGCCGGCATTGTATGTTAACCTTACTCTCCGAAGGTACAGGAAACAGTCCTCCACAAAATGTGTTGCACACACACAAATATTTGGTTTGGACTGTTCTGGAACAGTGTTGTTAAAGGGGGGGGGGGGGGGGGGGGGGTGAAATGCTCGTTTTCACTCAATATCCTGTTAATCTTGAGTACCTATAGAGTAGTACTGCATCCTTCATAACTCCAAAAAGTCTTTAGTTTTATTATATTCATAAGAGAAAGATAGTCTGTACCGATTTTTCCCGGAAAAACATGAGTGGCTGGAGGCGTGACGTGTGGGCGGAGCTAAAGAATCACGAGCGCGAGTAGGCTTTTGCGTTGAGAGCATTTGGAAGCTGTGACATTACCGTGAGGAGAAAAACATCCAAAACAAACCATGGCTAACAGTCAGATTCAGCGTATATTTATGATCCAGAATCAGATCCAGATGCTGAAATTTAACAAGGGCAGCATCAGCAACGACGTCTCTATGTGGTATGTACTGAAACTGTATATATTTGCTTAGCGGTTTTGGAAAATGACTAAGTTCCACTTTATGTTGTCTTTTTTTTTTTTTTTTTAAGCTGTACATGTGGAAAGTGCAGTTTGATGACAACATCGCATGTTGTTTACTTGATGTGCTTACTCGCCGATAGCTAAGTTAACAACACAGAGATATTTGAAGCAGTTTTACTCACCGCCTGCGGATCCAACACACGATCGTGACCCTTTTTCGTTGGGACTGCATTATCCTTAAGAAATAAACGATGTGCAAATCTGCTCTGATCAGTGAATGTCTCTGCTCTACGGGAGAAGTGCCCTTAGGACCCATATAAGGAAATTTCGCTCCATCTAACGTCACACAGAGCCATACTCGAAAAAAACTTTCCGAAACTTGTGACAAACCGGAAGAGGTATTTTTGGAACAAAAATACTCCTTCAAACATACAACTTAATTTTTGAAACTTTGTCCATGTTTAGCATGGGAATCCAACTCTTTAACAGTGTAAAAAACTCAGTATGTATGAAATAGCATTTGGAAGTGGAAGTGGAAGTGATAATGAGTGAAGGTAATAGAGTCAGTGACTCAAGGAAAATTTGTCCATGCTATCATCTGACAGTGTTGCACATTTGAGTATTGCTTTTTCTCTGAATCTGGCATTTCTGAACATCTAGGTGTTTTTGAAGCATGTCATCTCAAATGAAATATCAAATATTCTGTTGGAAACGGGCAACAGTTTACCGTCCGCTTTATGTTTCAGGGTGCAGCCCCACCTGAAGAAGTGTTTTGAGGGTATTGCTAACGTGGTGTTCACTGACGTTTTGGACATCACTCATATGAGGAGCAGTGAAGGAGAGGTGGTGGAGCTGCTGGATATCATCTCTACATCTAAAGCTCGTGGGCAGGTGGAGAAATGGCTCCTGGAGCTGGAGACTGGCATGCTCCACTCCATACACAAGGTAAAGAAGTGTATGAACTTTCTCTGACTCAGTGGATTCATGAATAGCAGAATTGGAAACAGTTTAATTGGATTAGATTCAGTTTAGTCTGGCTTATACATTAATTGGTTCTGTTGACAAATCCTTTGCACAGGAAATTGCTTGTGGATGTACAATGACAGATTTTTGGTTTTTGACAGTGCCTCTAAAAACATTCACCCACTTTGGAAATATATTTTTGGAAGCACTTTGAAGCATTAGGGCTATTATTTTTCTACTTATGAACACAACATCTTTATAACATCAAAGTGAAAGAAAATGTTATTTAAAAACATGCATAATGAGCGCAAATGTATGATGATGAAATGATGTTTTCAGACTCTTAGATTTCCTTTCCACACCACAGAATTACCTAAAATAAAAACATAAAAATTTCAACTTTATTTACCTTAAACATTATTGAACTAAAATTTTAATTTAGGATCATGGTTTGTAAGCTATAAGAGTGGATGCATTTCATCTCAGTCTTCATATTCACCTGTCTGCCATTCTTCGAAATGTGAAATGCTAACTTCTCTCTTGACTCCTGGCTGTCAGGTGATCGGAGAGGCGTTCGAAGCATATCCCAAAGACCTAAGGATCAACTGGGTCAGGGCCTGGCCGGGTCAGACAGTGCTCTGTGTGTCACAGGTTTACTGGACAAAGGACATTCATGAAGCCATTGCAAAGGGACCAAAGGTATGTTATACATACATAGCAATATAATCTTTTATGAATACTTCATTCTTATTGGTGATTTATGGCATTCTACTATATATGTGTGCATAGCGACCTGCTAAACTAGACAGTTGTCCACACAGTTAATATGATATTTTCATGTCTTCTTATCTTTTCATATAATAAAATTAATTGAACTCAGTTTAAAATGCCATATCTATTTACTTATTTTCCAATTAGCCATATAATAGCCAGGGTAATGTGTAGTCATTATCTGCCTCATTTCGAGTTGGGTCTGTTTTGCAGTAATTGCTGTCTTACTGTACTTATGACTGCGTTTTTGTGTTCTGATTCAGGCTCTTCAGGCCTATCTTGAGCAGAACAATGCTCAGATAGATGACATTGTAACTCTGGTACGTGGCAAGCTGTCCAAACAGAACCGAGTAACACTTGGAGCGCTGGTGGTGCTTGACGTTCATGCGCGGGACGTGTTGGCTTCTCTGGTACAGAAGGGTGTGGATGACGAGACCAACTTTGAGTGGCTCAGCCAACTACGCTACTATTGGATTGTAAGTCTATTTGAGTGTTGGTAAGCGTGATTGAAAATGATTTGTGTCTTGCTATTGTTTTGATTTTTTTTCTCCCCTCTCGACTCTTTGTTTGGACCCTGTCTATGAAGGAAAACCAGCTTCAGACAAAGATGATCAATGCAGGCTTGGCATACGGCTATGAGTATCTTGGAAACACACCACGACTGGTCATCACTCCTCTCACTGATCGCTGCTATAGGTCAGAATTCTTCACATTATGCATAAAAACCAAAGGCAGTAGTTTTCACTGTGGCTGCACCCAGAGGATGCTCTATTAAATATAATAATAAGAAATGTTCCTTGAACAGCAAATCATGTGACACTGACAAATGGATTAACAGCTGCTGAAAATATTTGCTTTGCCATTACAGTAATGAATTACATTTTAAAGTATTTTTTTATTGTAATAATTCTTCACAATATTACTGTTTTACTGGATAATTGATCAAATAAATGTAGCCCTGGTTATTAGTATTTGGTTATTGGTTATTGGTTATTATTATAATTTTTTTTTTTTGATGAATATAAACTCTGGCTTTACCTTTTCAACATATCTTCTTTACCAGAACTCTATTTGGAGCTTTACACTTACATCTTGGCGGAGCCCCAGAGGGTCCTGCAGGTACTGGCAAGACCGAAACCACCAAAGATCTGGCTAAAGCCATAGCTAAGCAGTGTGTAGTCTTCAACTGCTCTGATGGCCTGGACTATATTGCACTGGGCAAATTCTTTAAGGTTAGTGTTACAAAGTCTGGAATTATGATGTATGTCATGAATACTTAGCCAAAGTTATGTTTAAATCTGAATTATTCGGCTCAGTATTTGGCATTAGGTTAGTGGAAAACACTAATATGAAGTGATGGTTAATAAAACACATGAGGTCAAGCATCATATGTCTTTAGAGAAAACCTCTGAAAACACAACAGCACAGCACTGACATGGCCATCACTGGTTACTATAGTAACACATATTCAGAATGCCAGAATTGTTGTAGAAAAAAATGTTTGCTTGTAGAAAGGGGTCATGAACTCTTCGAAATAATAGTACATAATGAGATTTGTCTTGTCTCATCTTGTCTTGTGTTGTCTTCCAGATTACTGACCCCACAAAAGTATTTCTAATTAAACTGAGCTTTTCTAAATACATAGATCAGATTCTGAACGTTTTGAAACAAAGAAAAGTAGAATGAATACAAATATGTTCCAGTTAATTATAAGAATGACCATGTTAATTCTCTGTATTTATGTATAAATAAACAAATGAGTGCTTCCATTGTAACTTAAGGTGCTTCTCGAAAGTTTGATTCTTGTTGTCATTAAAGCAAAAGAGAAGCATATGCAAATGCTAAGGTGCTTTAAAATGAATTTTAAAGGGATTTTTCACCCAGAAAAGAAAATTCTATCTTTAATTACTCATGTTGTCTTTGTATTGAATGTGAATTTAATAAAAAACATTGCAAGTTACTAATTGTAACACTTTCATAGAAAGAGAGCAAATTATATTTACATTATCAAAGAGCCAGATTTCAAGCCCTTTCAAAAACTCCCATTAAAAAAAAAAAAAAAAGTAGCTGTTCACAACGTGAAATGAATATCTAACTTACATTCGTACGCACATCTGCACTTTGTTGTTTATGATGAGCGAATTCACCAGAGAGAAGAATTCAGTAGTGTACAAAACTCCAGCGTTTTAGCAATGACTCATCGGAATGCCACTCATTGGTCATCGCTAAACTCAGCAGAATCATGTGTGATTGGTTATAATGCATAGCGCTGTAAAAAATCTGTCTCTGGCTCAGCGCTAGCCAGCAAATGCAGATTTGAATTTAGCAACTGGTGATGTACTGCACTGAACAATTCAATCCCACCAGTGTATGAAATGTGACAGCAATGAAAGTGAAATGTTACCAGACCCAGACACGTTGTAAGGACATCGTTAAAATAGTTCATTTGACATCAGTGGTTCAATCTTAATTTTATGAAGCTACGAGACATCTTTTTGTGTGCAAAGAAAAAAAACTAAACAACAAATTTATTCAACAATTGTTTTCCTCCACATCACCATACTCTCACCATGAATGAGAGTAGCATGTGCATTTGCCTAGAACAAGCTGTGCCTTGTTTATGAGGTGAGGAATGCACAAGTACAGTATGTGTCAAGTTACTCTCGTGAATGGCAACGGACGGTGACATGAAGAATTTTTTTTGAATAAAGTTGTTGGTTTTGTCCATGTTTCATTGTGCACATAAAGTTTTCTCGTACCTTCATAAAATTACTTTTGAACCAGTGATGCAACATGGACTATTTTAACAATGTTCTTACTACCTTACTGGACCTTGAACATGTCAGTTGTGTTGCTGTCTATGCAGGGTCAGAACATTCTGGGATTTCATCAAAAATATTTAATCTGTGTTCCGAAGATGAACAAAGGTCTTATATTTAATTTAACATGCATTATATTTAACATGCATGTTAGTTTTCCTTTCAGTTTGGTATGCTGGCTAAGATTGCAATGCTTTTACTGTACAGCCTCAGGACTATCAGGGAGCCACAGCTGTATCTTAATCAGAGAGCTTAGAATTGCAAAGGGCTTGCGTTTTAATGTCATCCTGCTCACCCTTTGTCCGTTATCTTGCAGCACAGGAGTGTTCAGACTACATGTGCTTTAAGTCATGGTAAAGATACTTGGTCTCTTCCAGGGCTTGTTGTCGGCTGGTGCCTGGGCCTGCTTTGATGAGTTCAACCGTATTGATCTGGAAGTGCTTTCAGTGGTGGCTCAGCAAATTCTAACTATCCAGAGAGGTGTGTGTTTGTGTGCACAACTGTGTTGTCAATGGATTTTAAGGTTCATTCAGTGGAGCAACAGATTTTTTTCTCCAAACCCCCTATATGCTTAATAGATGCCTACATCTGAACCTGATGAGTCCAGTCAAATTAGGTGTTTGGAGACTTAAATTGCATAAATCTATCAATCCAATGAGATTTACACACTTAATTCATATATACTTCATAGATACTTCATTATTTTCTCTTTAGGTATTTCTGCCCATGCTGAGATGCTGCAGTTTGAGGGGACAGAGCTGAAACTGAACCCTACCTGTGCTGTCTTCATCACAATGAACCCTGGCTATGCAGGACGCTCTGAGCTGCCTGACAACCTGAAGGCATGTAGAGAACCTAATTCATGCAAAGATTTGCCTTGCATATGGAATGCGTTTACTTTTTGTCATTCCCAGGGGAAAATAAATATAGCCTATATACAGAGTACTGCAAAGTGCTACATAATATCTAGTGATTATTATAATGATGATTTTTCATTATGCATATGATTCTGTACACATTGTGCATTGAAAGTGTTTCTATAATGTCTCTTTATTTCTTTCTGTCACTGTTCACTTGTGTGTTTGTGTTCTGTTTTATTTGAGCATATAGTGTTTGTTCTGTTTGTGAATGTTGTGTAATTGTCTGCTGCAGGCTCTCTTCCGGACAGTAGCTATGATGGTGCCAGACTATGCTCTGATAGCTGAGATTGTGCTGTATTCCTGTGGATTTGTCAGAGCACGACCGCTCTCAGTGAAGATTGTAGCTACGTATAGACTGTGCTCTGAGCAGCTCTCTTCCCAGCACCACTATGATTACGGCATGAGGGCTGTCAAATCTGTTCTGACTGCTGCAGGGAACCTGAAGGTAGGACCTGTATCTCCAAAAAAATATTTTTCTAAAGAATAATATGCTTTAACTTTGCAGACATACACACATATACGTATATTTGCATAGTTTGAGGACTTTTGGATCTTACATCTAAAATATATATTACTGTACATAATATAAAATCTGTTAATTCAGCATAATTTAAATAAATAAGTCACAAGAGAACTACTTTGTGGTGTTAACAGTTGCATTTCAAATCATGGCCCTTTATTTGCAACATTCGTGGCCTGAATCTATGATGATGTTATTTGAAGAATCAGATTTAATTTTGTCTTTGAATGTGAAAGCCTTTTTTTGGTTTGATTTAACATCTCATTTCATTTAGTAGCTAGATGTTTTGGCTCCTGCTGCTTCTGCTGAGCCACTGTTTCTGAGCACTTCATAAACTTGTTAAAGCTATTCTGAATGACTCCCAACTGCAATTGGCTCAGTTCCTCTTCGCCTGCCACTGTTATCAGCACAGAGTTACCAAGGGTCAGAGGAGTGAAACATTTCCACTTCATCTCAATTCCCATTGCACGCTCCACTTTTCGCCGGTGGATCAAAGCCAAATGAATCTGACATCGAATATAAATAGTGTTCACGCTCAATTCAGCGGTCTGGAGAATTGCAGATCTGTGAAAAACACAAATTCTTGAAACTGAGAACTTTGCTAAAACCTGTGTGGCCCTAAAGAATTATGGGCTCCAATCAGTACACCTCTCTCTCCCTCTCTCGTCATTTCTAATTTGTAAAGAACAGAATGTAAGGAAACATGATTTCAAACAGCACATTTTTCAGATTGAAATGCCAATACAAAACTGCAGGTTTCGTGTGTTATACTATAATTCCGTTTGATTGCTAGACAGGCAGTCAAAGCTTGTGTACAGAGCACCATAGAGTATGCTGACTTCAGTATGAGCAGATCCCCTGAAGCAAGGCCAGAACACAGTCATTTTCATGTTCATACAGTAGGTGGCCCTACCTGAGCTCATTCCTTGATCTTTGATTTATTACCGTTGTACCGATTTTCCCTAAAAGCATATTTAGTATGCACGAGGGAATATGTTCAAACAGCTGTCATTTTCCAACACTGAGAACAGCGGTTCAGCCATAGGCCCTCAGAGAAGACAGGTCAAAGGAACAACTGCAGTGCACACAATATGCCTCGAGGAAGATGAATGCTGTTTTTCCATTTACTCTACTATTCTGATACGATGGCACCATCAAAATAAAAGCCATGTCTCCTGTCAGAGTCACACAGGCCACTCACTCCCTGCAAAGTTTTAGGAGTGGCAGCTGCATTTATTTGGAGGAGTGAAGCCTATTGTACTGTGTCTGTGCAAAATAAAAGAGTGTTTGACTAACCACGGCAGCAGTTTGGCATCTTGTGGGTGCAAATAAGAAAGATGCAGGTACTGTCCAAACTAAAATTAGTGAACAAAGTATTTTAATGTTTAATGTTTTAATGTCCAACAATTGTTAGTAAACATGGAACTGTAAATACACTTTTTCTACGGCCATATTGTGCTTGACAGTCCAAATGCTAAAAAATGTACACATGCATGTGTATGTAATCCTATGAAAACGAATGAGATCAGGCTACCATTTGAACCCTCCCTCGAACCCTTTAGCAACAAAATTTAGGCCCGGTTAGGGTGAACAAGAAACAGCACTTTGGTACACTGATTCTCGCTTCATTTATTAATAGCAGCATCCTTCAATAACAGTTCACAAAGAAAATCATTCATTGTATTGTGACAGGTTAAATGTACATCGTGTCACTGAAAAAAGAAACTTAAGCCATGTTTCTAGCATTGGGATTAAGGATGTCACAGTATCAGATAATCACTACTCCATTCTCATCACCAAAAGATTTTGCAATAACAATACTACTGCAATATCTATAGAAATGTGAAAATAATGAATGAAATAATGCTGTTTTGTGTATTTACCAAAAATAAATCAATTAATAAAATTAATACAAAATTGGGGGTGGGGGGGTTTTAGTGAGTGAGTTTATTTGTAGAATCCAGTCACTGGCCTAAATAACTAAATATGGTGAATAAAACAGGTCATGCACTCAAGAAAAAAAAAGACAAATAAACTTCGTATTTTACTGGAATGTGTGCATGACTGTATGTGTTTATAGTGTGACAATAAGGAGCCTGAAATATTAAAGCCACAAAACCAAATCTCACGGAGCTGAAATAGGCAGAGGAGGAACCTGACCTTGGCAGCTCTCACTCGCTTTTCTCGTTTTGCCAAATTTGAAGAGCGCCTGCTTGTGTCATCTCTGCTTTGCTCACAAATGAATACGCCTGTGTCATTTTCACAGCAATCTTTGCACCATCACACCCGAGACTGCACTCTTTTGCCATCTTGAAATTACTTCTGGAGACAAAGGCATGCTCGAAACCCCTCAGGTCTGAGTTGCAAATGACTGTGATGGTAAAGAATGAGCAAAGACAATGTGGCTGAATGCCACTCTCTCCCTGGAGACCCTGGAAAAGTGACGGCACAAGCGAATCTTTTATTGAGTGTCAAACCTCTTTCTCTCCCTGTGTTTAACATGTCACAGTTGAAGTTTCCAGAGGAGAATGAAGATATTCTGTTGCTGAGATCTATTATTGATGTCAACCTCCCGAAATTTCTGGCTCATGACCTTCCATTATTTGAGGTATAACATCTGTTTTAATATACTCTACATATGCAGTCATTAAAATGTATGTATAATCCTCCAATTAATATTCACTAACTTATCAGTCATTGTGAATCTGTCCAGGGCATCACTTCCGATCTATTCCCTGGAATCAAGCTTCCAAAACCAGACTACAGAGTCTTGCTTGAGGCTATTAATGAAAACAGCGCTAAGATGAACCTGCAGGTCACTGACTTCTTTGCTGAGAAGATCCTGCAGATCTATGAAATGATGATTGTGCGTCACGGCTTCATGATAGTGGGAGAACCCTTTGGTGGCAAGACGGCTGCCTACCGCGTACTCGCCGCAGCCCTGCATGACATCTCTGAGAAGGTGCTGTAAATGGACTACCGTGGATAAAAACTAGTGTTGCTCAAACCGTCACAGTGGGAGTAGAACTTTCTGCATCCAGCATTGTATGACTGTTACATAAGATCCAAACTTTTGTTCTTTTATTGACTGTTTTCGAGTGCTTTCTTTTTCTTGTACCCAGAGGATGTGAACTCCCAAAGTCTCAAAGACTCCCACATTCCTCAAACAGTTCCAACTGGATGTGAATTTGTATCACAGTACCACAATACAAACTGCTCTTTTTGCATAATAGAACACTTAAAAAGTCAGTAAAATGTTTTTATAGAGAGGAAATGTGATTTCTTGTGTTTTCAGAGAACAGACAACACATTTAGTGATGGTACTGCTATAAATCACTGCAGTGAAGCACATTCATACACATGCTAATATGATGCAATTGAGAACAGTGCTGCAAAAAGTTGTGGAAGTGCTGTGTTCTAGTATCAATCAAACTTAATCTGATTTGAATGCAGAGACTGATGGAGGAGAACAGGGTTCAGATCACCGTTATCAACCCAAAGTCTATCACTATGGGCCAGCTGTATGGACAGTTTGATCCTGTGTCCCACGAGTGGTCAGATGGCATCTTGGCTGTCAGCTATAGAGCATTCGCTACTTCCCAGGTACATTTACCAATACAGTCATCCTATTTGTCCATTTATTCATCCATACATCTTTCTGTCTATACCTCTATCCATTCATCCATTGATTCATCTCTCCCTCCCTCCATCATCCATCCGTTCTTTAATCCATCAATACATTTACCCCTCCCTCCTTCTATGCATCAGTAATATTATCTACTTCTCTATGCTCATCTGTTTATCCATCCATCCCTCGCTTCATCACATTTAGTGCACATTGCGTAAGATTTAGTAAAAAGTAATAATGTCTCTCCATGTTTAGAAAACTAGTCTCCTGTCAGAGTTTAGTCACTACTAGATCCATAAATAGCACTGAACATTAAATGCACTGCCTTCAATCTAAAGCTATCTCAACACAAAGAACATTCACATACAGTAGTGCTGTCTGCTTGAAATCTGCAGCTCTCTTTCTTCACCATGGTAACACTAAGCCTAAGTCTGTGTCATCTTTTACCCACTGACTTTAATGTTGTTCTACCCTCATTTACAAAGGATTACAGTTTGAAGCTTTGTTTCACCGGCTTACAATAGAAGTGTTTACATTAAAACAGTTGTTGGCAGAAGACATGGTAGAGCATTGTCTTTGGCTCAGCAAGAAGGTGGGGAGCGAACCTAGATCCTCTAATAGCTGTAATTGAGGAATAAAACGGAACATAATAGGAGCAGACAGGTGTCAAATGTTTGCTTCCAACTTAGTTTCAGATTTGATTGCCGCTGTTTTTGCTGGAGGCTATGAAGACATGTTACAAAATTGAGGTCGTTTTCGTGGGAAAAACTATGGGTAGAAAGAACTAGGTTCAAATAATGCAATCATCTTAAGCTTAAACAAATGTGAGAGTGTTGAAATTTTAGAATAATTATTTTTCTTCTATTTGAGAACTGTTAGTTACCCTCATTTTTAAACTTAAGACATCCAGAACAACTTTTAGAAAATGATAGGAAAAATGGTGGTCTACAGCAAAAAGTATTATGCCAGTGAGCTCTAATTTTCCAAGTGGTAAAAAAATAAATGATGTGCAGTTATATCTATTTTACTGAAACACAGCCACAGCACACACACACAGCAAAATTGAAGTTAGATTGTTCGATATGAGTCTGAAGTGACTTCCTGCTGCCTCCCCACCAGAGTCCTGACAGGAAGTGGCTGATTTTTGATGGGCCTGTGGACGCAGTGTGGATTGAGAACATGAACACTGTACTGGATGACAACAAGAAGCTTTGTCTCATGAGTGGAGAGATCATCCAGATGTCCCCACAGATGAGCCTTATCTTTGAGCCCATGGACCTGGAGGTGGCTTCACCAGCCACGGTAAGATGACCATTTCAGTGATAGCTATGTGGTTCAGCAAGATTCGTGATCACACTGAGCATGCAGAATTTCTTCTGATACCACAGCAGTTGAGATATGCATGTCACACTCAGCGGGCATCTTTTTAAAAAAACAACAAAGTCAACATATGACAATTAATAGTAAATACAAAATGTAAAAATATACAGTCTGCAGCACTATTCTGCACTGGTGCAAACATGAAGCTTAAATCATTTGTTCCTTTAATTTATCTGAGAGGTTACTCTGTGTTATATTGTGACATACAAGCCTGTTTTTCCAGTGTCTCGTCTTTGCAATCCTATGAATGGATGTCAGTAGGAAGAAAAGTGTAGTGTGACCTCCCCTTTAGATTGTGCCCCTACGATTATAGTGAAATTCAAACTTTTTTTTCCAATTTTTAATATTCTGCTTTGCTCTGGGGCTCATTCAATAGCTGTAAATGTTTCCAATTTAGTTCATAACAGCCTCAACCTTTTATAAAAGCCTCTTTGCAAGGCCTCCATTACATGACATGACATTACTGTGACAGGCTAAGATCAGTAAGATCGAAAGACTGTAAGGATCATGAATCTTATTTAAAAAAAACAATAATAATAATTCATCCACTTGTTTCTAACTTCGGGATCGCTTCAGCAGGCATTTGCAATACATTCCAATAATATGTGGCTTTAATATATTCCACCTACAAAGGCAAACCTACATTGCACAACTGTATTTCTTTTCCAATACAGTATCAAAATGATGAAATTTGATGAAAAAATCTGCACATTTCCCAACGCATTTTGTTTTATCTTTATCAGACAAGACATCTCTGAGGCTACCTTTGATGTTTTGAAAAAAAAGAAAGAAAAGAAAGTAGACCATCAAATGATATTGTTGTTGTCATTCAGTAAACCTGTCAAAAGAGGACTTACCAATTCACTGGCAATACCACGCTTCCCCCCCTCTCCCAGCCTACTCAAAAATGGCATAATGGCATGTCGCTTCTGAATTTCGTTTTTTTCAGAAACACCAACGCGATTTCCTCCCCTTATTTATCTCAGTGTCTTCTCCTAAGATGGTTTTTTATCTGACAGAGATTTTGCCTCACACATCCCAGCCTGAGGAAAGGTTCCTATCGTTGTGGATCCCAGCTTTTTCTGGCCCAATGTGGGAAGAAGGCTCTGATTCAGAAGAATGGATGATGATGACAGAGATTAAACAAGCATGTTATGGATAAGCAAAGAGCTTGTGTGTGTGTGTGTGTGTGTGTTTGTGTGTGTGTGTGTGTGTGTTTGAATGTCTGCATGTTTTTTTGTGTTGTTTGCGACTGTCACCAGATCAGATCAAAGTAGATGCTGGAGACAAAGCCAGAGGGAAAGAGTGAGACAGAGATCAAATTTGTGTGAATATCTTGTCTCGCTTTGACAGAAAACGAAAGAGGCCTGGCTATAGCATAAACCATCTCCCTTTGGCCCATATCTGTCTCTGGCAATTTCTGTCTTGTCTCCTCCTTTTTATATATTGATGCTTGACTCATATGTCCTGCTGCAAACTAGACCAAAGTTCAATGAGAATTCAGTTGAACAAGCTAACGTGCTCTCGAGGTCATGCTTGGCCCAGATGTCTCCTCCGGCTCAACACCTGTGCATAAGCGCCCAGTTTGCAATTCACTTACACCTCTACCATTCACATGGGCCTTTCGTGGGAGCCACTCTCCGACAGCTGTTTCCATCTCGTAACCTTGATGATGTGCTATTCATCAAATTATTAAGCACAGAGGACCTTTATCTTTATGTGTAACCCAGTGCAGCTGCTGTGCAGATGAATAAAATGCAATTTGTTTGAACTATGCGCCATTCCAGATGGCTAAGCAATATATAAAATGTTTTGTACCCTTTGGAGTTGTGTCCACATCCTTTAGGAAGGACTGCTGTGGAAATGAGTGCTGTTTGCTTGTTTCTTGATATTTACAAAAGTCACATAGTCAAATGTTATTGTTCAGAAGTTTGGGGTCAGTATGTTTAAGAAATGAATACTTTTATTCAGACAGAATGCATTGAATTGATCAAAAGTGACTGTAAAGACTTTTAAATCGAAATTTCTGTACATCAAATAATGCTAAAAAACAGCTGGGACATTACTGCTTTCTGTGCAGGTATCTCGCTGTGGTATGATCTACATGGAGCCTCACATGTTGGGATGGCGGCCTCTGATGCTGTCTTGGTTCAACACTTTGCCGTCTACTCTGAGCTCCATGCACAAAGACCTCATCACTGGCCTTTTCGACCGCATGCTGCCAGCATGTCTTCAGCTCATCCGCAAAGGCACTAAGGTACAGCTGTAACTATGCTGCAAATAATGAGGAGTGCTTTGCCGCAAAATTAAAAGGCATCATTAATTAATCTGATATTAAATTGCACATTCATAAATTGTTATTCTTCTCATTGACAAATTATTTCAGCCTGTTCTCTATTCTCTTAAGCTCAAAATAAACCCTTTTAGGATGATACAAGACCCTTCAACTTTGCATTGGGTACTAATAGCCTTGAGGTTTATTTTGTGATGACGACTGTAGATCATTAATATTTGTGTTAAATTGTCTGAATTGTTTCCTCCCTGTCTTTTTCCTGGTCTTACTAAAATGTAGGTAAAGCTGAAAGAAGAGTTTGTAACTTCTTTTCATAAACATGCAGTGGTACTACAAAAAAAAGAACTCCATTAGTTTTTATATGACATAATTATTACTCTGGAATGAATATGAAATTCTTGCATGGTCTCAATTAATGACAGACATTACATACAGCATTTTCTTTCCTAATAATAACATGCTTCTGCAATTAGGGGTTCATTTGTGCTTGCATGCAAGCATTGAGTTCTGAAAGGGATAAAGCACTAATTATGTGCTTTCTTTTTTTAAATGCTAATTTTCTTGACAGTTCTGTTTTGTCTCTTAGTGCTTACAGTGAACTTTTATTAATACAGTTTTAGCCTGACAAACTAGCACTTTCTTCCACTCATTTAATGCAACATTCCTTCAAACCCTTTTTTGTCATTTTTGTCTTGCCAGCTATTATTTATTATCTCACAGTGCAAACCAAAATCACAGCATGTCTTGCGTACCTTTAAGATAGTCTTGCCCAGTATAATGGCATACCACTAATCACCTAGCCACGGGTTCTTAGTCCGGACTAATGGAGTGTGTTTTGTGTCGGCATTCAGGAATTATCTCCTACTTCCAACACGAGCCTGGTGAGGTCTCTGATGAATCTGATGGACTGTATGATGGATGAGTTCAGAGAGGAGAGCCAGATGAAGGGGATGAGTGAGAGAGATGTGTGCTCCTGGCTTGAGGTAAGGAGATAAAAAGTAAAAAAGATGAATTGTGGAATGTTGGACACTCAATGCTTGCAGCTTTCCCTATGTAGCAGAAATCAATCCACACTTCTGCTGAGCCCGCACCGAGGCAGTTCACTAACAACCAAGCAAAATTTATTTGCAAACACAATGTAGTAGCGATGTCCTAGCAACCATCCACAACACCCTGCATCATGAAGGTTTGGTTTGCAAAGGCACCACTTACATTTTCATCAGAAATGTTCAATATCTAATTGTGATAAATTAGTATGTGCTGGAGTTTTAATATGCATTTGGAGAGGGTGTACAAGGTTATAAATACATAGGAGAAATGCCATATACTGGATATACTGTATTGTCCATATCTCATGGACCTCATCTTTTTATTTCAATTTCATCTCATGGCTAATGAATTGAAATGTAGTTTGTTTAGTCCTCACAAGCATGTATGTTTTTTTTTTTTTCAGTTTGTGTGGTCCACTGCAAAGTTTTCATATTAATTGTTTCTTACAAAAATCTTAGCTTTAGTGCCCTGAAAGGTCATCTCTTAAGCCAAAGGCAACTTTTGCCATTTTTTGTGCTGTCTGAAGTCTGTCAATACTGTCTGCATTTCTCCTCTAAAGGTAATAATCTTTCTCCACCTGCTCCTCTGAGACGATGATCATATCAGTAGGTCAAAAACTGCCAACCTAGACGGAGAGTCTCATTGATTAGCTGGTACAGGATCAATTCTTAGAAAGTCTCCCTCCGCCCAGATAGGAATGACATTATTAGCTTCCTCCTAGTTGGTCATCAGAGTATTGCACTTTCTTAAAACTTTTTGGCTTGTTTGTTTACACCAAACGAGCACAAAGCATTTTGCCCCAAATCAACTGTGTTTGTATAGATTGTCATTGCTGTAGCCGATTGATCTGAAGGAGCAATTGAGTTTGTAAAGGAATATTTTTGAATAATTGATTGGATTAGTAGCTCTGGGAAGGTCAGCTGTGGGTCATAGTGATTAAAAACAACAACAGAGGAAGTAATGATTTAGAAATTGTATTAAAAACCCAATATATGATAGTATCATATCATAATGATACCTAAAAATGGGTTTATCAGAGGACAAAATTATGATGTTACTGAGCTGTTTGTTAGTCAAATAAAAGTGCCACTAGCTTTGACCCCTCCTGTTCCATGCAAACATTGTTTTTCTTTCTTTCTGTGTAGGGCATCTTTGTTTTTTGCCTTGTGTGGTCAGTCGGGGCCAGCTGCACTGAAGCAGGAAGAGTAAAATTCGATGGCTTGGTGAGGGAGATGCTGGCAGGTGGTCTTAGTGAAGAGACGCGCACACGCCATGGAATCCTGGAGCACGTGGAGCCTCCCGCCAAGCAGCTGACGGTGCCTTTACCCACTGAGGGCACGCTCTATGAATACCGCTTCCTCAAAGAGGTCAGGAAGTTTCTTCAACACACTTGGGCGGATACAGTATGTAGTGAGAAACAGATTGGGCTCTTCTGGGAAGTTTTTTTTTTTTTCCTGTCCTAATTTTTGGGGCGTAATTAGGTAGCTGACGTGAAATACTTTTTCAAAGTTGATGTCCTAATATGTGAAAGACTGTACTCCATCTAAATCTATTAATGCCTGCTTCCAAACGGCATTCTGTTAACTCTTTAATAATTACTGTACATTCATCTCTTAAGTCCTTATATTATTTCAGTACATGGATTATTAGTCATTTTAAAAAAATCAAAGGACGATTTAGAATAAAGCATGGTTAATTGTTGTATATAGAGTCAAAATGTAGTAACAAGTTATAGGACCTAAGATATACACTTTTTTTATCAATTCACATCTATTTTAAACTAAAGCCCATTTACGTGTTATGTCACAAACCATTTGATGAAGAGTAAAGGATCCGATTCATATATATGTTCTCATATACTGTATATGTGAAATCATTTTAAAGAAGTAATAATACATTTTATATATGTAATAGTAGATTAAAAATGTATATCATTGCAATAATTATTACATATTGCATCTATAGTATCTGTATTAATTCGAATTATCTCCACTTTCCTGCTGCTTCTCAAAGATGGTTTCCCAATTTGGCTTTCTAGAAAGCAAATTGTGCAATTCTAATATCCAGCCTGGTTTAGTATTAAAATACCATCTTGGCGAGCTCTATATTTAGATTACATTCAAAGTGTAAAGTCAACCACTTAATTCCTGGAGCTTGAGGCATGTGAATTTGATTCTTTGTATTTTTCGTCCTGAAATCCTAATAAGCAAATTCACTCTTTGCTGAGGAAGCACACCTTCCTCATCCTGAATGAGGTAATCTGTCTTATTATTTGTTGTAAATCACAAGCTTTATCTCTGTGTAATAAAACTTCAGGCATAACCTGGACTAATTTGCCAATTTCATGCCTCATTAAATGCTGAAAATGTCATTTATTAGAGAAGAAATGGATTATCCATTGCTTACATTTTTCTTCTGTAGATAAAAGCCTTTTTGTTCTGAGCAGACGGGACCATGAACAAGCCCATAATTATTTTGTGGTCAGTGTAAGACATCTACAAAAGAGTGCACCATGAAGAGATTTCAAAGGGTGTCATAATGGTGGAATTGAAAACAATGCAGTGTTAATATACAGTACACTGTTGTTTAAGACACACAGATGGACAGGAAAACAAAACTAACTACTGAAATTGTTATTTATTAAAAAATGATTTACATGAACAATGATACTCTAACAGGGTCCAGGCAGATGGGAGTTGTGGACTGAGGAGCTGAAGGCTTTGCCCCCCATCCCCAAAGATGTGCAGTTCAACGAAATAATTGTGCCTACGGAGAACACTGTGCGCTACACTGCTCTCATGAAGCTGCTCATCACTCATCAGAAGCCCACTGTCTTTGTCGGCCCCACGGGAACTGGCAAGAGCGTCTACATTCTAGTGAGTGTTTCAGGGTTTTTTAACCACCATGATTATCAGTCTACCAATGACTTTCCACTCAGGATTAAATTTAGAATAGGGTTGTCAATCCATAAAATTTTTAATGAAATAATTAAATAATATGTTCATTAGTTAATAAAAAATAATGGCAAACACACAATTGTAACACTTAAATTGTATGAAATAAACACATTAAATTTTGCATTGCATTCTGTGATATATTTTATATTTCCTGCATAATTCTGATTGTGCCATGAGGAGAATTTACTGCAGTTCAGAGCAATGTAATGATTAAAACTCGTTCAAAAAATTAGTTCAAATTAGCTATGTTTTCATCAAAAGTTGCGCATTTAACAGATACACAAAATGAGAATCAATAGTAATAAAGTCAAGCAAGTGCCACTGGTGCCCCCATCCAAAAGAAAATAAGTGCATGACGCAAGTGTCTCTACCTACATTCCACATTGCCCAGCTGAGCACGAAACCTCTAACATGATCTTGAATGTGTGTGCATTCAAGGATGACTAATGATAAATCAGTCAATGGTTCAAGACCAGCTGTGGTCCACTGTGCTTCCCCACCCCCTTTCCATAAAAGCTGAACACACTCAGTGCTGTTATTTTGGTCGGTGGCATGGTTAGAAAGTCAAACAGCTTCATCTCTTACCGGAATCATTATGCTTTTGTTTTAAATACACATGGATGGTATCAACACAAAGGGCCCTATTATACACCAGGCGCAATGCGACGCAAGACGCAGCGCAAGTGTGTTTACTAGTTTCAGTCCGGCGCCATTCGCATTTTCCCATCCTGCGCCGCGTCGTTTAATTAGCAAATGCATTTGTGCTCATTTTTGCACCCATGGGTGTGCTGGTCTAAAAAAAGAGATGTGTTCTGGTGCATTGTTATTTTAAGGAGTTGAAAATAGACTGCGCCATAGACCAACTCAAACCTGGTCTAAAGTCTGACGCAATGTTTTTTCTTTGTTATTTAAAGAGCGTACACGCTGCTTATTAAACACAAGGATGTACAGCAGCACACAAACATGCCAAATATTAAAAATTAAAGGATTACAATGCATAAGATTTTTTTTTGTAGGCTAAATATACAGTATATATATGCCTACATGTCATAATGGAAAGTCATCACATGCATCAGAATTAGTTTCATCTCGGAGACGTGTTCTGTCTTTGCATTTGCCAAATTCCACCATGTAAATAGCAAATCCATCATGGCACGAGCGCAACTGGCTCTTAAAGGGAATGGAAGATGAGACTCTGATTGGTTTATTGCACGGTACGCCCAAAAAACACCCATTACTTATTAAGGGACAACCCATTTAGACCATGCGCCTGTGTGCGGCAATCATTTTTCCGTCGTTAAAATAGCAAACTTTACACTTTACACTTTGCGTTTAGATCGTTAAAATACAGCCCAAAATCTCAGCCGTCACAACGGTGATGTGTGCCAGACCATAGTTTGGAGTTTAGAGATCTCATCTTGTGTTTTGAAAAGACTGAAGAAACTGAGTAATGTTGTTCAAACTCCACATTTATTTTAGAACTAGTTTTAATAGGATTATTTCATTCTTTCTAGTCACTTACCCACTTACTTCACATGTTCCCACTCTGCCTTCTCTTCCTGTTTAATTTTTTCACAATTTCCTCCTTGTGATTCTCTGGCAAAATTATGAAGGACTCTAAAAGTCTGCATGTTTTGAGTATGAAATGCCTGCAGGTGCCGATGACTTCATCACTCATTTAGAACGTGAATATTAAATCATCACTCTTCGCACTCTGCCACATGGCTCTTTCACAGAGTTTTAAGGAATGAAAGAAATTGTATGTGTCAGGCTTAAGTGGAGCAGCTCACAGGCTCCTCAAAATATAATGAATGAGGTCTCTCTGAAATGTGCATATATTTACATTAATTAGTTGACATGTGGCTGTTTCATAATAAGAGCTTTTATGTTGGTTGTGCATGTTGTTGATTTTCATCCTTGAGGTCAACTGTTAAACTATAAAGAGATATAATTCATCCATATTGCAATGTTTTTTTTAGCACATATTTAGTTATTCAGTTTGCTTGCTACTCACTTATTTGAAATGCAAGCATAATTATGTCAGGTGCAATGGTTTTATAAAACTGTTTTATAGACTCATGTACATCTTACAGCATCTTTCTTAATGGTGGTGACAGGTTCATAGTTGAAACAGTTTTCTCAACACTTCTAAAGGTTGGAAGTGTTGATAAAAAAAAAAAAACGGAATTTTGATGCAACATCTGTGCTAACTAGAGCTAATTAAGTGTCTCCAATTCTCCCACAGGACTTTTTGCTGAATCATCTGGAGAAGGATGTGTACAGTCCTCTGTTGATTAACTTTTCAGCCCAAACAACAGCAGCACAGACCCAAAATATTATTATGTCTAAACTCGATAAGAGAAGGAAAGGAGTGTTTGGTCCTCCTCTGGGAAGAAAAATGGTAATACCCTTATGTTATTGGAGTAGTTATGATTAAATCTCAATACATTTTTACTAAGAAATCCTTCACAGAATTTCAAAAGCCATTAATGACCATAATGTGTGCCCAAAATTCGAACTGCAAAGTGAAAATGAGTTATTAATTGCCTCTAAATTATTTGGGAGAAAAAATGTGTTTTGATTCACAAGTTCACCTGTATTTAATCACCATTAACAGCACATTATCTTACAGCATTCAAAATTACATTAGCCTTAATGTTAAAAAATATTCCTGCCATTTATTTTTTAAACTTTTTTTTAATTTGCCTTTCGATTACTTTGATCAGGTGGTGTTTGTGGATGATGTGAACATGCCAGCAAGAGAAACCTATGGAGCCCAGCCTCCAGTAGAGCTCCTGCGTCAGTGGCTCGACCACTGGAACTGGTATGACATGAAGGACTGCTCCATGATCAACTTAGTGGACATCCAGATCATGTGTGCCATGGGTCCGCCTGGTGAGTTTGTCATTTGTATATGCTAATGCAGTTTTTATTCAGAGCAAATAGTTTCCAGAGCAGTGTTTAGTTCAGTACAGCAAGTCAAAATTACTTTGGAGCATATAAAAATAAAGACAAATAATTCACATAAATCAAACAAAGTTAAACATTACTGGTAAAACAAATGTGTCAAGCATTATGAAGCAAATCATAGTTGTATGCAACTTTTTATAGCATAGAAAGTTAACAAGCCTGATATGATAGGATGACCAACAAGTGGATAACAAGTATGCTTTTACATGTCATCATGTCCATTGTCACATGCAGGTGGAGGTAGGAATCCTGTGACTCCTCGATTTTTACGTCATTTCAACACAGTGACCATTAATGAATTTGATGACAAAACCATGTTCACCATCTTCTCAAGAATTCTGGACTGGCACTTGACCATTAGGTAATGGTGCTCCATTCCAATGTGGTTAATAAATAAATAAATTTGTTAAATACATTTCCTATTTTTACCTGCTTTCAGATTTCCATTTCCCAAACCGTTCTCCAGCGTCACCTCTCAAATCATCAATGCCACCATGTCTGTGTACCAGGAGGCCACTAAAAACCTCCTACCAACCCCGACCAAGTCCCACTACCTTTTCAATCTTCGAGATTTTTCCCGTGTCATCCAGGGGATCTGCTTATCACGACCAGAGACTGCTGATGACCCTACAGCTATAAAACGCTTATGGGTGCATGAGGTAACTGCAAACACAATTTGAATAGGTCATGTCATAATAGACGGTTTCAACGGCATCAACATAAACAAACGTTACTGCGCGTGCACGCTTTTGTGGACCTAACTTGACTGCCGGTAGACTCCAAATAGAATCAAGAACAACAGCCAAGTCCATCTAGAGTAGATATTTTTTGATAACAAACAAAATATGTTTGCTGCGTGGATCAGGCGGACTTAATGAAAATGCTAATTCATTCTTTGCCAGCAGGAGATGTTTTAAAGCATAGACATAAAGCGCGAGAAATAGAGGTTTCCCCAGTAACAGCTGTAAACGAAGCAGAGCTGGTACGCTCACACGCTGCTTTATCAGGCATATAACATACAAGTCCTCCTTCAGAAATACAGCGATATAAAATACCTGTGCCTCGTTTTGATATTTAAACATATAAATGTAAGGAATTCTTATCATTAAACGTGCAGTACGTAACGTTACTTTACTCATGTTTATTTAACGAAGCCTTTTTGAAAATCGATCAGTTTTAAAATTGTGGCGAGTCTCCAAAAATAAATAAATGTATGGGAAACACATCCCGCAGCCAAACCACTTGAGCCCAACTTCAGTCTACTAATCACCGTGACTTAAACTGCGTTTGTAGAAGGCACTTCAGCCAGACCGATATACAAGACACAGACCGGAAGTTAACTTAGGTCCAGGCGCGTGCGACCGATGAAACCATCTATACAAACAACAAACTAATGTAGAACATGGCTCTCATGCAGGTCCTGAGGGTGTATTATGACCGCTTAGTGCATCCGTCTGATTGTGCATGGATGGTGGGCTTCCTGCAAGAAGTATCCAAGTCTCACCTGAAAGAAGACTTCCATCAGCTCTTCAAGCATCTGGACAGTGACGCAGATGGGCATGTAACTGAAGATGACCTTCGAAGCCTCATGTTCTGTGATTTCCATGACCCCAAAGGTGAGGACCGGAATTACCGTGAGGTGGGTAACCCTGAGAAGCTCCGTCAGGTGGTGGAGTCCCATCTTGAAGAGTACAACAATATCAGCAAGGCTCCCATGAATCTTGTACTTTTCCGGTTCGCCATTGAACACGTATGTCGCATCTCCCGGATTCTCAAACAGCCCCGTGGTCACGCTCTCTTAGTAGGAGTCGGAGGGAGCGGCCGACAGTCATTGACACGCTTGGCCGCCCACATGGCTGAAGCCGAACTGTTCCAGGTGGAGATCTCCAAGAGTTATGGGGTTACAGAGTGGCGCGATGACCTCAAACTCATCATGCAAAAATCGACATCTGGGGAAACTCATGGAGTCTTCCTCTTCACAGACACCCAAATTAAGTTGGAGTCATTTTTGGAAGATGTGAGTAACCTCTTAAACACTGGCGAGGTTCCCAATCTCTTTGCCGTAGATGAGAAGCAGGAGATTTGTGAGCGCATGCGCATCTTGGACCGTCAGCGTGAGCGTGATAAGCAGACGGACGGCAGCCCACTGGCTCTCTTTAACATGTTTTTGGAGCGCTGCCGCAGCCAGTTGCATGTGGTACTGGCCATGAGTCCTATTGGCGACACCTTCAGAAGCCGCTTGAGACGTTTCCCTGCTCTCATTAACTGCTGCACTATTGACTGGTTTCAGGTTGGTGTGAACGTGAATGTTTTTAGAGTCATTAATATACTAATTTAGTTTGTAATCATTTTTTTTATTTTTAGATTTTCCATTACTAATTTAATTTTAGTTAAAGGGGTCAATTTTTCTTGATCTTCTTATATACAGGAGGTCATTGTACTATTAAAAACGTCCTTTACATTTCAGAACTCAAAACTTTGTTGTTAGTCTAAAACAGCTTATATTGAAGGGCATTTGCCAAAACGACAGCTTTTGGAACATTTTACTGTATGATGTAATAGTGTGGATAATTACCCCCTCCTGTCTGTTTAGCCCCGCCCACCAATTCACGCATGCAGTTTTTACGAGAGAGTTTTTACTAGAGCGCATGTAGTTTATATGTGCAGATCTATGTAGAAATCAAACGATGAAGATGGCTCCGAATACAGCAACATTTTATTACTTGATAATGTTATAAGTGGACCTCAGAGAACAGTATAAAAAAAAAAAACTAAGGCAGTTCATGACCCCTTTAAAGGTTTAGTAATTTAGTTCTTTTGTCATTTTTTATTAGTTTTTTTTTTTTCAGTTTATTATTACAGATTTAACTATTTAGTATTTTACATTAAACTAAACACAAAAAATAACATTAAATAAAATAAGATAAAATAAGTTAAATATAATAAGTTTTTTAGATAACATTTATTTTATTTCAAGTAACTTTTTTATGATTTTAGTTTTAGTTGACAATAATAACTCTGGTTCTGTTGACTTTACCTCCTCAAAATGTTTTATAAATGTTAAACACTCGTTTTAAACAAATTGTTTTGACGGATTCAAGAATTATTTAATGTTTAATTTTAACTTTGCATTGTTACAGTCAAAAATTTATGAATCATTATGTTCCAAAAGAGCTGGCCAGAAGATGCGCTGCAGGCTGTGGCGTCTCGTTTCTTGGAAGACGTTGAAATGACAGACACTGCTCGTGAAGGCTGTATCAGCATGTGCAAAAGCTTCCACACATCCACCATCAATCTCTCTGCATGTTTCCTTTCGGAGCTGCAGCGCTACAACTATGTCACACCAACCTCCTATTTGGAGCTCATCTCTATGTTTAAGCATCTACTCCAGGGAAAAAGAACGTAAGTCATCCTGCTCTCAGAGGCTTTACATTAGAATCACTGACTGATTAGGTTTGAATAATTAGGTTGTGTCACATTTTGGCATGTGAACTCTTTATATGATAAGCAGCATTATTTATGCCAGTGATGATGATGTTGTTATCGGTCTCTGTTGTTTCAGTGATGTCATGAAACTAAAGAGTCGTTATGAGGTTGGTCTCGAGAAGTTGGAATCGGCTGCCACTCAGGTGTCCACAATGCAGGTAGAGCTGGAGGCCCTTCAGCCTCAGCTGCGTGTTGCCAGTAAAGAGGTGGAAGAGATGATGGTGGTTATCCAGCGAGAGTCTTTGGAGGTGTCCAAGACCGAGAAAGTGGTCCGCGTGGATGAAGCAGAGGCTAATGAGCAGGCAATGGCTGCCAAGGCCATTAAAGATGAATGTGATGCCGATCTGGCGGTAGCTGTGCCCATTCTGGAAGCTGCATTGGCTGCTTTGAATACTCTCACCACACAGGTTGGAGGAAACTACAACTGACTAATTATTATTTATGATGCATGCAAAATGTTTATAGCAACAAAGAGCTCTCAGATTGTTTTTGGCGAAAGAAACACATTCTAGAATGAGTTAGCGAGTTAAATTCTGCAAACATTCACTGCAAACATCTCCTTCCAAAACTTGTATAACTTTATTTTTGCTGTGGAACACAAAAGAAGGTCATTTTGAAAAAATGTTGGTAACCAAACAGCAGGGCTGGACTGGGACACAAAAAAGGGCCAAGCAGGGCATTTTAGCTCAGACCGACCCACCACAATCGGTCGGACACAACCAACCAGTACACCATCCTTGCGGTCCCTGTAGATATGCATATCTACTGTTCCATTCCCAGAAACCCCTACAAAGCTTAGAACTAAGTGCCATAGACCAGTGTACCAGAGCAAGTGGACCAGTGTACTCACTGTCTCTTGACTGACTCCCTGGTGATCAAAGGTGTTCTCCTTCACTGCTAACTCAACCTGGCTTGACTATACATGAGGACAGAGAGAGAGAGAGATGATTACAGTTATTTGGAAGAGTTGTTAAAAGTACACTTAGTAAGGATCCATTTTGGTTATATAGTCCTGTATTCTTGAAGAGCAGGATTTCTAGATGGACAATGTGCTCCATGTTATAAAAGCTAGTTAACCCTTTAGAACCCAATAGAATGTGAATGTAGAATACTGCTAATTTTAAAAAGAAATGTTTTTTTTTCAATGAACCAGACAGCAGAAAAAATGTGTTTACAATTGCAAGTATAGGCTACTTTGTTTTAAAGAGCATAAAACCCTATTTAATATGACACCAAACAACATTTACCTCTCATTGTTGAAATAATTCCCATAAAAAAGTAAAAACAAACTATACTACCAAATTACTCACACAAAACATCCTAATAATATATATGATATTCATATCATTCACTCACCATTAATATTGCATATTAATGATATTGGAAATTAATTAGAAACATAAGAAAATATCTTCTTCGTTGAATATACAGCTAAACAAAAATATACAGCTTTCAAAATGCAAGGCGGGTTTTAATCCCCAAATATCACGCGTTAGCTAATGCCGCATTCCAGGCAACCCGTAACCCGTGTTTTTCCAACCATAAACCCATGAAAGTGCACTGGTGCGGCAGTCAATACCATTACTTCCCACCCGTGAACTTGTACTAGATCGATGTACTTCGAGTTCCGAGTTCTGACGTCATACAGCATGCGAAACAACAATGGCAGCCCCTATGAATAATATTTCCTAGGATGCAGTGTTTCTGCAAGTGGTACACATTGAAAAAATGATTTTAGGACAATGTAACATTTCAATAAAATTAATAATCTAGCTAAAATTCCTTGTGGCCAGGAAGTTTGATGTGACTTGCCTGGAATGGTACAAAGTCGTTAGTCGTGGTTTGAAATCATGACTTACGAGCTCAAAAACCTGCTTGGAACGCAGCATAACTAACCTCTCTTCCAACGTGTAACTCGTCGTGGGCGCCTTTACGAGTAATAATGAAAATAATCAAATGGCATTATTTAAGTTTTTCTAAAGAATGGCCGTGCGGCCATTATGGGATTTAAAGGGTTAACATTAGAATAGTCAGCCGAAGTTGCAACTGAATAAGTTTTAACTGCTAACCTAGTTACAAAACAATGAAAATAGCTTATGCTGTGTTATTTGACTTTAACTGAGTGGCTAGTGCAGTGGCTAGTGCAGTAGGTGACAATCTGACAGATTTTATAATAGCGACAACGATTATGTTGTCTTATTATAATATTCATTAATTTAGGTAAATCATCATCTTCGTCGTGGCCCAATCAGGCCCACACACACACTATCCTCCTGCACCCGTCCTGATTAACACTCCCTCCCTGTTAATCATGTAGCTACCATGCTTACCATTTCAATTATACTCTCCTGCTCACTCTGTCCCTCCTTGACTTCACTATCAGACACCTGCTCCTCTGCCTGGGTGCCGCCGGCGCTGCCATGGCTAGTCACCTCCATGTGCTATGTTCACCTGTTTTTGCAAAATGTCGTCAGGTACTGTAGGCTTGGAAACTGAAGCTACAGCACTAAACATGTCGGTTATTTTTGCACAAGGCAAATTTTTATTCTTTTCTTCTCCGCACCTCCCTTTCGCTTTTGAGTGCGAGTAAATAAATACCTGAATTCTCATTTTTGGGTAAACTGTCCCTTTAAGTAATAAACACCAGAGGTGTCTCTTGGTGACTTAATGAATGTTATTGACTTTTTAAACTATTGCATACTGCCAATATCCAATAAATCAATCTGTGTCATGCTCTGTAGGATATAACTTTAGTTAAATCCATGAAGAATCCTCCGGCTGGTGTCAAGCTGGTGATGGAAGCCATCTGCATCCTGAAAGGCATAAAACCAGACCGCGTCCCAGACCCCTCAGGCTCTGGCAAGAAGGTGGAGGACTTCTGGGGCCCAGCGAAAAAACTGCTTGGAGACATGAAGTTTCTCCAGAGCCTTCATGAGTACAATAAAGACAATATTCCAGCAAACTACATGAGCGTCATCCGCAACAAATACATCACCAACCCAGACTTTGTTCCAGAAAAGATCCGCACGGCCTCTGCTGCTGCAGAGGGGCTCTGTAAATGGGTCTGTGCTATGGACTCCTACGATAAGTGAGTTATAGCTTATCAAACTAAAGGTGTAAAAATGTTAATTAATAAGAACCATTTCATGGTGCAAACTTTTTTTTCCTTCACAGAGTAGCAAAGGTAGTGGCCCCTAAGAAGGAGAAGTTGGCACTTGCAGAAGAGAAGCTGAAGGTGGCCATGGAGAGCCTCCAGAAGAAACAGGCTGCTTTGAAGGAGGTCCAGGATAAATTGGCCAAACTACAGGAGACCCTGGAAGCCAACAAGAACAAAAAGGCTGACCTTGAAAATCAGGTAAGCAGAGGACAGTAGTCACAGAAGAGGCTATTCAAGATTCTGACAATCAACAAAAGGTTAGCTTCTTTTGCTTGCATATTACACCATGTTCAACTATTTTATCTATTGACATTCTTTGTAACCTCCGGTGCAGCTCGACCCTGTTAAAATGCCGCTCTTTGCTGGAAGTTTGTTTATTAAGGAATTTAGAGAAGTTCAGGGAATGTTTTCCTTTTCTTCTTTGTTTACTTTCCTTCAGATCATGTTATGTTCCAACTTTGAAGTTGTAAGTGTGAAGCCTTTGTTTCTAAACCCACACAGAAAACACACAGGGGCACACACACACTGTTCTCATTTGTCTGTAGAGACTGCCTGTCAGTTTAGCGCGCGTTTGGGTAAACCAAGCATCACCAAGGCCCTTCTGCCGTTTTCTGCCCTATTTCACTTCCTTTCATGTTCCTTCTTCTTTTTTCCCCCTTTTCTCCATGTTTGTAATTCAGGTTGTCTGTTTTCCCTATTGGAGGGCAGAAATTGTTTATGCCATGCTCTCTCAAGCATGGCCAGAATCAAGGCACTTGAACGCACTAAAGCAAACCTGTTATGCTGTTCCTGAAGCTCCACTGGAACGGTCTCATTTAAATTGTTTTCTCACTTTGGGACATGATTGAGAAAGAACAGGAATTATAGAGGAATTCATCTCAAAGAGCATGAAGTGTCATGCTGCCGGATGCAGCAGTGTCACAAATAATTAGTGAAGTGTCATCGCAGGGAGTGAATAAGATGTTGGGATTGTTCAGCGATTGTGCTGTAAGCTTGTGCCCAAGCGCTGAGCTCCCATCACTCTCTGCAGTAGCTGTGCAGGCTCACTTTGTCATTTCAAACAAAGACTGTGTTTCTCTGCAGCCAAACTGGGGGTTTAAAGATTCATTTTCCTGTGATGATGAAAGAGGCCCTGCACTAGTGGATCAGACATTCAATTAGATGCCTTATTTAGAAGGATGTTTGTATAGTAAACATTCATTTATGGTCACAAATGTTTTATATAAATGCACTCATATCTGGTCATCTTTTTCTAAACTGTGCAAATGACTGATTATCTCCGAATACAGATGCCAGCCACACTTAAACTGCTGTACCTTTGAGGCCAACACCTGTTTTAGCATGTTTTTAAATGATGTTAAATGAGCTGATACTGCTTCAACTCATAAAATGGTGACAAAATCAGAACTGGCCTTTAGTTAATATTGTACACATCAGGGAGTATGTGTTAAAATGTGTGTAATGTACTCTATGATTCAAAAATTCAAAGATTTGAAAGCAGTCACTTAGACTAAACAAGGCTGCATTCAATAATTGTTTTCTTTTTAAATTCCTTTTTACATTTTCATCAGTCATCAATTATATGAATGTACTGTGCCCTTGAGGAATAAAAGTATACTTTAAAAACCTTAATGACCTCAAACTTCTGAACAGTTGAACAGTTGGTATGTCCACATGTATGTACTCATCCTTTAGTCTCCTTGTTTACCTTTTTTTTTTTTCTGTAGGTGGAGTTGTGCAGTAAAAAGTTAGAGCGTGCAGAGCAGCTCATTGGTGGGCTAGGAGGAGAGAAGACCCGCTGGAGTGAGACAGCCTGTAACTTAGGTGAACTCTACAACAACCTCACCGGAGACATTCTCATCTCTGCTGCTGTAGTGGCCTATCTGGGTGCCTTTACTTCCAGTTTTAGACAGGTGTGCCAACTCATAAAACAGTTTATTTCTCCTGCCAATCCATGTGCTTATCAACCCACATTGTTCATATCTTCACAGATTTTAAAAAGGGTAAAAAGTGGAAATTCGATGAGCTGAGACATTTGTATTCACACATATATTCTAGTATATTTAAACTCCTTAGACTTTTCATTTATTTTGTCTTTTGAACTGTTGGCTCATTTAAACACAAATATGCACAAATTCAGATATTAAGCAAAATGTTGGTTTGCATTTGATAGCCAAGAAGCAAACTAATCACTATTGACCATATCTTATTTTCAATATCTACATGTCCCCAAGGAGTGAAGTATTAATACATTTATCATTTTTAACTTGTGGATATTTCCCATTTGTGAGATCACACAATGCAGCAAAACATGGTTTTGTACTGTAAGCGAGAAAATTATTTCCAATGATTTCATAGTAAAAAAATATATAATTTTCAAAAAAATATAGCTAAATGTTGCAAAATCCTGCCATTATTTTACAGTGTAGAAGAGTCTATACTTACCATTGAGAGACATATGGGAAAGAGTTTGTCTGGCAGAACTGCATTTGACACATAACCTTTCCATTACATTTGAGTCTAAGCACTGAAACATGAGTGAAAGTCATTTTCATATTCAGTATGGTTTTTGCGTCTCAGGTGGAGCAACATTACAGTGTTTTTGATATCCTTCTATAGCTATTATTTGTACACATTTGCCCCTGTCAGCTGGTTACTCTTAACAGCAGAGCAGGGTCCATAAAAAATGAATGAACTCAGTGAAAACACTTTGTACAATATCAGGTATTGCTATGGTGAGATTGAAATAGCACTCAGGGAACAGGGAGTAGTTTCACTTTAATATTTCCCCCTCTGTGAAAGCAATATCTTTTCTCCCAGAAGAGGGTCTTTTTATATAAGCTTTTGTGCAGGTACATGACACACAGCTTATTACCTTTGTGTGCAGTTAGTCTTTATTAGATTTACACCAAAAACAAAGATACCGAAATGATAATACTTATGTCCTGAAACTAACAGATAAGGTTGGATATATGGATCTGTGTTTTCAAATAGGATTAAAACTTCTTACATCTCTCAGGAGGCCTACCAGTGGTTGTTTCTGGACCAGACTGTCAAAAGCAGCTGTGATCATGTTGTCTTTCTTGAGCCGTGCGTGTGTTTCTGTGTCTGACATCTACAGCGAGCTACAGAGGAGTGGATTGACATGTGTAAGACAAGAGGAATTCCCTGCTCCAAGAACATGTCACTGATGAACTCCCTGGGTGAGCCGGTGAAAATCCGCAGCTGGACCATTGCTGGCCTCCCATCCGACAGTTTCTCCATTGACAACGCAATCATCATCTCGTGAGAGTGTTTAGCCAGTATTTTTTACCTTCAGTTTGACCATTTTAGACTTCAATTTGTATTAAATATTATGTTATTTACAAGTTTTTGAAATACCTTTCTGTAGTTTTAATTTTAGGGAGTTAAAGGTTTAAGAAACCATAAAGTTCTGAACCATATTCCTATTTTATGAGATTTCTTCTAGCGCTATCTAAATGCAGATTTGATGAAACGTAGCAGCAAGCTTCTTACTATTTTCACTAGTCAGTCACTCTAAACATGTCATTTTTAGATGGATTGCTTTTATTTGATAAAAATTTAAAGTAAATACTAGATTAGCAGAAGACATAGAATTGCACTCTGTTTAATAAAAGGTTTTGACAAAATATATATATTTTTTCATTGTATATTATAATTAAGGATTAGTAATAGGCTGCTTTATTGCTGTGATGGATTAATACAGAAAATACAGCTTTTAGACACACTGTTATTAAATATTATTAGACTTTTGGATGGCTTGCCGTGTAGAGAAATACTGTAAAAGTAGAATTTTTTTTTTTTTTTGGGGGGGGGGTGAAATATTTTGTCAAATTCTTGAATACATTTCCTGCGTTATTATAAATTTTGAATGATGGAGATGATTTATCATTGTTTGTGAAGGATCCTTAAGTTTCTTGTTGCCTGCAGTAATGCGAGGAGGTGGCCCCTAATGATTGATCCTCAGGGCCAGGCTAACAAGTGGCTGAAGAACATGGAGAAATCCAACAGTCTCCATATCATCAAGCTCAGTGATGCTGACTTTGTGCGCACATTAGAAAACTGCATCCAATTTGGCACTCCAGGTGAGAAATACTGACAGCTTTTAAACTTTATGACAGCCAGTATTCAGAAAATGCAAATTTGATTTTGATCAAATCAAACTTAAAGATCAATGAAGGAAGAAACAACAACAGACATTTTCCTTAAGGTGCAATACCAGTATTTCTCCCCAGGGGTCCCCCTCCACCATGAAAAACAAGCACAGATCACTGATCCAAAGCAGTGAATGTTACCTGTTGATAAATGCTCATTGCTCACATTGTCTCTCTTTCCCTGGAGCTGCATTACAACTCCAAATCCAAACTGCCTTGTACATTACACATTAAGCTTGAAAGCACAATTTTCATCTAATTTTACACTTGCAAAGAAGGCCCAAGGGTGGACCCAAAACGCAACATGAGATACTCAAATGAGCCGAGTAATCTGGCCTTGGGTGCCTGTCTCCTCCCCATCAGTGCTGCACTAGGATGAAAGGCAGCTTACGTAGGCAGGCCCGTGCTTAACTGTCTCGGGTGGATTGTTTTGTTACCATTCTCCTCCTCTAGTTTATTTAGTAATTTCTTTGTTGTTGTTGCTTTTCTTCCGCACTCGTTCAGTTCCCACTTCTACTACATGACTGTTTTTATTTGTGAGTAGGTCAAATAAATGCTTCTGCAGATCCCTGTTTTTTGTTTTGTTTTGTTTTATTGTAATTTTCAGTTTGGTTTAACTGTAATCATTCATCTCTTGTGTATTGTAGTATTGCTGGAAAATGTTGGGGAAGAACTGGACCCCATACTTGAGCCCCTGCTGCTGAAACAGACGTTTAAACAGGGTGGCAGTGTCTGTATCCGGCTGGGCGATTCCACTATTGAATATGCTCCAGATTTCCGGTTTTACATAACAACCAAACTACGAAATCCACATTATTTACCTGAGATCTCAGTTAAGGTGAGTCTCCTTGAGTCTGAGTCACACACGGATACACTCAAACATTTGTCTGCTTCTAAACAAGGTCATATAAAATGTATCATTAAATTAAAAACATGATGTTAGTCATAGTGTATCAAACATGCAATTAATCGAACACTCCTAAGCACACGCTTTCTGACAGGTATATATGGGCTGGATGAATAGTCCCAGATTGCTACAATGAAACAGAATGTACGCTACCATTCAAAAGTTTGTGGTTGATAGAATTTCTTAATTCTTTTGAAATAAGTCTCTTAAGCTCAACAAGGCTGCATATATTTTACAAAATAAAACAGTAAAAATTGTACAATGTAATATTGTGAAATATTCTTACAATTTAAAATAACACCTATTTAAAAATTTTTTTTTTTTTAATGTAATTTATTCCTTTGATGGCAAAGTGGAATTTCCAGCAGCCATTACCTTCTGTCTTCAATTTCACATGATTCTTCAGAAATCGTTTTAATATGCTGCTAGTATTGAATTCTTAATTGTTGTGAATTCTGTCAAATTCTGTGACTCTTTCTCTCTTTAAAAGAGCTGATAGTGTCTTTCAAAGGAGCTAATAGTTAATCAATCTTTTACTTAAAATCTGCTATTAATTAGATTTAATTATGGAGTTTTTTTTTAATGACACAAAAAAGCATCTAGCTATGTGAATAGAACATAGTCTACCTGTTCTATCATAAATTCATAAACATACACATAGAAAACAAGTTTTACAGCTGAACCTTGTCATAAAGTGTTACAGACAGTCTACATGAACAGTAGCTAAAATTAAAGGGGAAGTGTGGGAGTTCTTTTCCATTAGGGTCACCAAAAGCAATTACAAAGAGGTTTCCTGAACATTCCCTTAATCTGACAAATAGTCATGCCCTGAACACATTATCAATGCTACTGTGTCAGGCTGGTCTGGATGCTTGAAAAAAACCAATTGGAATACCTGGATTCTGTAGCTGTTTCTTTCACAACTACCTAAACTAGACTAGAGCCTGAGATATCATTTCCCTTTTAGGACGAGCATGTAGTGCTCACAACAGGATAAAACAAATGATACTGTTGTGGAAGATAAGGAATACCATTCTTCATACCACAAAATGTGTTGCACCGCAGACTCGCGTGTCTTAGCCAGTAATCTGAGAAATATTAAGCCTGATATTAGCAAGCAGTCACAAAATCTTGGAGGGGATCATTTTTGTTAGTTCTGTGGTTGGTTATGGCATATCCACAAAGCTTTATGAAAAAAAGCCTTATGATTCTCTTGCATATAACAAACGCAGGGGTCTGTTCTCATGAAAAATAGGATCCTAAGAACAGCTGCCTCAAGCACTCTCAGTGTATTTTTTTTTTTTCTGTTCAGGTGACCCTGTTGAACTTCATGATCACCCCAGAGGGGATGCAAGACCAGCTGCTGGGCATTGTGGTGGCCAGAGAGAGACCTGACCTTGAAGAGGAGAAACAAGCCCTCATCGTACAGGGGGCTGAGAACAAGAGGTACCACCCAGAAACATAATTAACCTGACCCTTTAGTCCTGTGGGTTCTTAACTTAAAATATTGTCTATAAAAGCAAGACAAGTTGGGTAAATAATGATCTCCTTATGAAGTGAGGGCAAAGAGCAGCATGCAGTTCAGTCATGTAAAAAACGGCTATAGTACATTTGTGTGTGTTTAACCATGTACTTTCTCTCTCTTCTCTTTGTAGACAGCTGAAAGAAATAGAGGATAAAATCTTAGAAGTGCTCTCTGCTTCAGAGGGGAACATTTTAGAAGACGAGACTGCCGTTCAGATCCTCTCATCTTCTAAGGTTCTGGCCAACGAGATCTCTGAGAAACAGGCCATTGCCGAGGTTACTGAGCTGAAGATTGATCAGACACGCTTGGGCTACACCCCCATTGCTGTCCACTCTGCTATTTTGTTTTTCTCCATCGCTGACCTGGCCAACATCGAGCCCATGTATCAGTACTCTCTAACATGGTTCATCAACCTCTTCATCCTGTCCATTGATAATTCCCCCAAAAATGATAATCTCGAACAAAGGTACTCTGTCACTACAGATAATATATTTAAATTGTGTCTGTTATGTAATTGGACATTTCATGTTTTAATGAATAGTTCACTCAGAGTAAAGGTCTATCATAATTTCCACATTCTAATGTGGTTCCAAACTTCTGCGACCTTCTTTCTTTTGTGAAACACAGAATGCATTTTTTGTTTTGTTTAGTTTTTTGTCCATACATTGAAAGTCATTGGGGGTCTAATGATGTTTTGTACCCTGCTGACTTTCATTATATGGCCGAAAACAGCTGAAACAGTCTTCAAACTATCTTGTGTTCCACAGAAGAAACAAGGTCGTACAGATTTTGGAATGACAAGATGCTAAGCATATGATAGTCTCGCGTCAAACAACCAATCACAGTTTGTTTCGTTCAACATCACATTTCGGGCCGTGGAAATGTCACCACAATAACAGATCGGTGTGTAAAACTCTTGGACGCATTTGAAAGATTCTGTGCCGCAAACTTTAAATATTTCACATACTTTTGGAACTCCAGTGTTTAGTTGATCCTGATAAGCGCTCGTTGTCACAGTGGTAAACACTAGGCTTTCTTCTTTCGTGAGGGGGTTTTGTTCCCATACAGAACGTTAAAGAACACATGTCTCCTGGAAATCCTGTAGAATTCAACCAATTTGAGGACTTCAGCACTTCTGAAGTGTTTCCACTTTTGTGTCCCAAATGCATCAGACGTTTAGCCAACGATCCTGAGGCTGAGACGAAACAAATGATGACAGAACATTCACTTTTGAGTGAACTATCCATTTAAAGGCATTACATTTTCCAGAGAGACTATCTCTGACATGGGTTCTGAGGTACACTGGATATCTAGCATGGGAAGGCTTTTTTACAAAAGAATGTGAAGACATCATTTCCCTGTATGACTATTTACCGTCAGCACTGTCTTACTAGGGCAGTATGGCCTTGTGATGTGAGTTTGATAACTGAGAGCTCTGGGAATACTATGACACTTCAGCCCAGGGCAGAATCCTCTGGTTAAAAGAACACAGTGGCAATTCTCTAGAGGACAGAGACACCAAAACCAGATCTCTAAAACTTAAGAGGGTGCCTTTTAAAATTCTGCTACAGTAGCAGCAGGTGTTCATTTTAAACTTTAATGTGTTAAAGTATTAAATAAATGTGTTTATTTAAAGTGTTATTTACAGAAAATCTAGTTAAGTGATTCTCAGCATGGTGGCCGGGACCACTGGGGAAGTGCTTCTCCACCTTTTTGACTCCATTATACCACACTGTCCATAGAATATTCAAAGGACCCATAACGTTTCCATTTTCTTGTGATTTATTGAATAAGGATTAGTTTTTTCACAGTTTTTACCCTATGTAGAGCTCACCCTAACCGGAAAAAAAATCATATTAATTATAAAAATGTATCCCCGGTATCTAAATAAACTATCTTAATTAAACTGCAAAAACAGAAACTGACAACATATTTTTTGTGTTTATTTATTTTTATTACAGCAGAAGTACCAGAGATACATATCAACTTAAATAGGAGGCCTTAAAAAGTAAAAAAATAGAAATTAGAAGCACTCATCTAGTCAATAGACACCAATATGATGATCATAAAATGTAAAATCTATAAGGATACTGATGTATTCCATTGATGATAGAAAACAATAGGAAAGCTTTTATTGCAAACATATTTAAATGACTAGTAGTCGTCGTAAAAGATTGTGTATTGCAGGTTCAGTGTACATCAGGTCACTCAAACAGAGTTTTCTTTGACTTCTTTTGATGCATTCAAAATGCTTCTCAATGAACTGATTTCCTAATCGCCTTGCTTTCTCTGTGTATTTAGACTCCAGATTCTGAAGGACCATTTCACATACTCGCTTTATGTCAACGTATGTCGCTCTCTGTTTGAGAAGGACAAACTGCTCTTCTCCTTCTGCCTCAATGTCAACCTACTCAAACACAACAAGCTTGTGAGTAACTGCCTCCGCTCGCACACAGCTGTGATTTATAGAATCAATAAGCTAAGGCAACACAGTACTTCATCTGATAAATAATAGTAAAAATGAAGAGGTTACTCTCACACAAGGCCTCTTAAGGTTAATGACTTGCATGCATCAGTCTGACAATGTTTATTTCATCCCTATTTTAAATGATCTTGCACCATTCATCCACATAAACACGAGTTTAACCGGTTTAATCGAAGTTTAAGTGATTTATAATGTGTTCTTCACACTGGCTCTCCATGCCTGAGCTGTTACACAAGTTGCAAGTGTCTATCATCCATTTATTGTGCTGTCAGTAGTTTTGTCAGCTCCTGAATCAAGTAGTGTGGGGGGATTTATTTTCATAGACTGTGGCTTTTGTGGTGGCGACTTTAAGACGCATTCACTGTTACTCTCTTCTTTTGAGTTGGATATTTAATCCAGCACAACTGCTAAAAAAAACAGTATCAAAACTAAGTGAAGGCGAATTTTCATTGCAGATATAACTGAATGACATCATGCATGGACAATTTTAGCACCTTCTGTCCATTTCTCTTTCAGGTGGATGAGAAGGAATGGCGTTTTCTCCTGACAGGCGGTGTGGGTCTGGATAACCCTCATTCGAACCCCTGCACCTGGCTGCCTAAGACATCTTGGGATGAGATCTGTCGATTGGATGAGATGGAGCGCTTTAAAGGCCTGCGGAAAGACCTGGCTCGACTCCGGGAGGGCTGGAAAGAGGTTTACGATAGCAAGGTGCCATTGAGATTAAGCACACACTATTTCTTTCCTGCTCAGCGGTGTGAAATGGACAGGGAAAGTATGAAAGGAACACCAGATTTTTCATTTTATGGTCTATATGTGTGTTCTGCAGGACCCCCACCACACTGCTTTCCCTTCAGAGTGGCAAGAGAAACTAGGACAGTTCCAGAGGATGCTGGTTATAAGATGCTTACGGCCAGACAAGGTAAGCATATTTCTATTGAGTTTACTATTACACCTTGGATTGGATAAGGAAATACATTCATCTGGAATTCTGTCTAAAATTGAATTATTAACTAATTATATCAGAAAGACTTATACGCAACCATTTTTTTGAAGGAAATTAATGCTTTTATTCAGCAAGGATGCATTAGGTTGATCACACATGAATGTAAAGTCATTATGTTACAAAATATTTCTGTTTCAAATAAATGCTGTTCTTTTGAGCTTTCTGAACAGCACAATAAGAGCTGTTTCTTAAGCAAGAAATAAGCATATTAAAATGATTTCTGAAGGATCATGTGACACTGAAGACTAGCGCAAAGGCTGCTAACGTTTCAGCTTGGCCATCACAGAAAACAGTCATCTTAAATTGCAATAATATGTCACAATATTTCTTTTTTAATGTTGTATTACAGTGTAGTACGAATGTAAGAATTTGTGTATGAATATTGTTTAGTATTCACTAAGAATTCACTTTTGGACTTCTCTACCCTTCCCAGATTGTTCCCATGGTTCAAGAGTTTGTGTCAGAAAACTTGGGGCAGCAGTTTATTGAGGTGCCACCCTTTAATTTGGCCACAGCTTTTGCTGACAGTCACTGCTGCGCTCCACTCATCTTTATCCTGTCTCCGGGATCAGATCCCATGGCAGCACTGCTCAAGTTTGGTGAGGAACAGGTATGGACAATTAAGGACATTAAATCTCTGTAGATTTTTGGGGTTTGGTTCATTTTTTTGCATCAGTAATTTTTTAAAGGAGTGGTTGACTGCTATTTTCTAGGCAAAAAAAACAACAACATTATTTTTCACATAATTTCTCTTTATTCTACACCACTCTGTCCTTCTTCCTATGAATACTCTGAAGATCTTCTGGTTTTATGAAGCCCCTCCCTCAGAAATATGCAATGGGCTCAGATTGGTTAGCTGTCCCAGTGTGTTGTGATTCGCTGAACAGTCTAGTGAAGTCAAGAAACATAACACCCCTATACAGCTTCTAATGTATGGTTTTATTCTGATCAAAGCTTTAATACAGCTGAATACATGATTGTGTTGTATAATTTTTGTAACGTTGCTGTTTGCAGTTGGCAGAAGAATGTGGATAGTGTGTGGTGTCTAAAGATTATAATCTTAGAATTCAAGAACCAGTTCGTTGCCAGTAGTTTTCACTAAGATTTTTTTTTTATTTTAAGATATTTTTTTACGTTTAATATTTGCAACTGACACAAGCAATTGTACGCAGCTATGCAATGAAGATGCGTTCATTGTTACTAACTTAAGTCAAAAAAGTGAAATCACAATCAACCACATCTTTAAGGGTTTTGGTTTGTTATGTGTGATGTCTTGTGTGAAGGGTTATGCTTTTCTACTGTTAACACACCATGTCTGCCTTGTTGTTCAGGGTTTCTCGGGCAACAGACTGACCTCCCTGTCTCTGGGACAAGGTCAGGGCCCCATCGCCATGAGCATGATTGAGACTGGCGTCAAGGAGGGAACCTGGGTGGTTTTACAGAATTGCCACCTGGCCACCTCTTGGATGTCCACCCTTGAGCGTGTTTGTGAGGTAGTACATAAAAATGAGATGATCCAAATATGATGGGATGGTAACTGTTCATAGTCAATGTGTGCATGTCTACTACATAAAACAAGGTCCACCAATGGAAATGAAGCAGCACTTTAAATTTCTGCAGGAGCTGAATCCAGATACCACTCACCCAGATTTCCGCTTGTGGCTGACCAGTTACCCCTCTCCCAACTTTCCTGTGGCTGTACTGCAAAACGGAGTCAAAATGACCAATGAGGCTCCCAAGGGGCTGCGCTCCAACATCGTCCGTTCTTTCTACATGGACCCCATATCGGACCCTGAGTTCTTTGACAGTAGCTCAAAGCCGGTAGGTCCTTCACAGAGTGGCTTTAAAGTGCTCTCAGTATGATGCGTATCCTTTGATGGTCTTAATGTTTATTTTTGAAGTCTGTTATGTGTAAGAAAAGTAACATCTGTTTGTGTGTTTTCAGGCTGTCTTCAAGAAGCTGCTGTTCAGCCTGTGCTTCTTCCACGCCTTGACCCAGGAGAGGAGAAAGTTTGGTCCTCTAGGCTGGAACATCCCTTATGAGTTCAACGAGACAGACCTGCGGATCTCAGTCCAGCAGCTTCAAATGTTCTTGGACCAGTATGAGGTCAGATCACACGTGTTCCTGTATCGTCTTTGTGTTCACACACAAACAAATTTCCTTTTACTGTTCTTGAAACACGCGCACACACTTCACGTCACACTCTTGCTTTTCATGCTTTCCAGCACGCCCCTTTAAGCCTCCCCTAAAAAAAGAGCATTCTTGACATTTTCCCAACTTCAGAGAAGCGCTCCCCATATTTCCCTTCCTCCTTTCAAAACAAGCAGACTGCACAAACTGATCAAGAGCCTCCCTGAATGCTCTGACATTTCTCCTGTGTTACCGAGTGCCACCCACTGCATTAGTAAGGGAAATTTCAACAGCAAATGTCACAATCCTGCCACTCCTCTGTCCATTTTTTCATATCCCACCTGAAGATCTTTATATCAAACCCACCTGCCTGACATACACCTCCACTTAATAAAAAAGAGCCTTTGTTTAGCAGCCATGCTTTTAAGACACATGAAAAGGTTGTCGCTGGGTTTTCTTGTCTTTTTTTTTTAAGTAATATAAACAATAGGGTGAAAAGGTTGGGGCAGAGTCCTCACCTGGTCAAAATGATGTAGCCACACTATTCAAAACGAAAATAGATAGCACTCATGATAAGAAAGGTGAGTCATAATCATGAGGAATCAAACTTCTCTTTTTTTCAAGATAAATTAGCTTCACCTCAGAGTTGCAAAAATGCTTTGTCATGGAAGTGGATTTGTTATCTGTTCCCTTTAAGTGGTTCTGATTACTTAGACTGACCATTTCAAGACAGTTTTTATCCACCTTGCTATTTATAGTTCATATGATTAAGTTTAGTTTTGGCTATATGGTAATTTCATTTGGTTTGTTTGTTCTTATTAGGAGATTCCTTTTGATGCTCTTCGCTACATGACAGGAGAGTGTAACTACGGGGGTCGTGTCACAGACGATTGGGATCGCAGAACCCTGCGCACAATCCTTTCTATCTTCTACACCCCTGAGATCATTGACAACACTGATTATAAGTTTGACCCTAGTGGCCTGTATTACTCACCACCAGAAGGAGATGTAAGACACACTATGTACAGCATATTCAGTCTGTCATATTATTTGTCCATTCAAAAGTTTGAGGTTGGAAAGTTTTTAAAAAATTTCAAAAGAGGTTTCTTAAGCTTATCAAGGTTTCATTTGTTTGATCAGAAATACAATAAAAATAGAAATACTGTGAAACATGATTACAAATTAAAATAACTGTTTTGATATGTTTTTACTTAATTTTGTGGGAAGTCGTGGTCTAATGGTTAGAGGGTTGGACTCCCAATCGAAAGGTAGTGAGTTCGAGTCCCGGGCCGGCAGGAATTGTGGGTGTGGGGAGTGCATGTACAGTTCTCTCTCCACCTTCAATACCAAGACTTAGGTGCCCTTGAGCAAGGCATTGAACCCCCAACTGCTCCCCGGGCGCCGCAGCATAAATGGCTGCTCACTGCTCCGAGTGTGTGTTCACAGTGTGTGTGTGTGTGTTCACTGCTCTGTGTGTGTGCACTTCGGATGGGTTGAATGCAGAGCACAAATTCTGAGTATGGGTCACCATACTTGGCTGAATGTCACGTCACTTTCACTTTCACTTTTTTTTACTTCGATATATTTCAAAAATTCAAAGCTGAATTTTTAACAGCCATTATTTCAGTCTTCAGTGTCACATGATATATCAGAAATTATTCTAATATGCTAGTTTGGTGCTGAATAAATATTTCTTATAATTATCAATGTTAAAAACAGTTGCATCAAGTCAAAAATTAGTTCTTTCTTAAGTAAAAAATTATAAAATAAATATAGTATATAATAAAAATGACACAAAAGACAAGAAAATGAAAGAATATCAATATACTTTTCAGTGGATTGAGCAGATTTTTCTTTTTTTTTCTTTTTTTCTTTAGAATCAGCAGATGGATACAGCAGAGTTGATTAAGTTATCAATCCTTTAAAGAACACGTTTTATAGCTCAAAAAGCTTGTCCAGTTCTAGAGGGGTTATGTCAGACAAAATTTCCACAGCTGACATTAAAGCTACAGTAGCTCAATATTTCTGTCATATAAAATTCAAAGAGATTCTCTACAGACATAACTCCAGAAATCAAACTGAACTAAGGCCTAATTTTCCTTCCTTCATCGTATTTCCTTCAAAAGAAGACCATATGCACCTCTGCAAGCCGAGGTTTCTCATTCAAAACAAAGCCTAAGAGGAAGCAATTATAAAAGAAAACAACAATTCTGCTCTTTGTACAGGCTCAGTCAAGGTTTTTGTCAGTTTGGTCAAAATTCCTCCCACATTATACGGCTGTGTTTAAAATGCCTACAGATATAATTGACTTTGCTAAACAAAAAAACATTGGTCTGCCTCTTTATAAAAGTTCTGAAAAGGAATTATGAGCAATAAGTTCAATAACTAAACACAGCGGGTTGCTGCCAGTGGTGATGTCTGATTTATTTGCGAGCACATGTATAATCTATGCCCAATTTTATTTGGCATTTTCTCTCAAAATCTTTTATTCATGAATGTCATTTGCATAGCCATTATTATAAATGTCAGCAATCTCAAGGGTAGCCTGTTTTAAGTGCATGCCATTATTTAGCATCGCCATCCTGGATTTAGTATTGCAATAAGAAGCTGATTGTTTTTTGTTTTTTTTCAGTATAACAGCTACATTGAGTACACCAAGACACTACCTCTAAATCCCTCACCTGAAATCTTTGGCATGAATGCCAATGCTGATATTACTAAGGACCAAGTGGAAACACAGCTGCTGTTTGACAGCATTCTTCTTACTCAGGTGCATAAACACATTAGGATTATTGATGCAAAGTAGCTAGTTTAAAAGTAACCCTCGAAGTAAAATAATGACCTATTGATGTTTGTAATGGTCTGAGTAATTTTTTGCCCCATTTCTTCCTCACAGTCCCGTTCTTCAGGTGGCAGTGCTGCATCTTCAGATGACATGGTGTTCGAGGTGGCTGCAGACGTTCTCAATAAACTTCCTCAAGATTTCGATACAGATGCTGCCTTGCGCAAGTACCCCACCAGCTACAACCAAAGCATGAACACTGTGCTGGTGCAGGAGATGGGACGATTCAACAAACTCCTCCAGACTATCCGGGATTCGTGTGTAAACATCCAGAAAGCCATCAAGGTCAGGAACTGTGAAGGTTCAACACTTCTATCGATCATGTTTCCGGGTCTTGGTTCTTTCTGGTCTGAGCACAAATTGAAATCTGATTTTTCCAGTTAGTCACATTCAGTTAGCTTTCAGGAGTATACGATAGCATCGCATTTTTTTCTTTGGAAAGTTGCATTTTATTCTAAAAGGCATGATGGTTTTGTTTGCATTAATCCATCGCTTTAAGCTAGCACAATTTTTTAATCATGCTACTATTTCCACACAAACCTTTATATACAGTACGTAGAAGCAATGCAAACTAAGAAAAGTTTTTGAACATTCACTCCCTGCTGAAAGATACAAGGAAAATTCATTGTGCCCCAGGGCATGTCCTAATGCTGTGCACTCCAGCTGAGCCTCCTTGTCCTTTAGTTTGACTGACAGCTCTGATCCCAGTTAGCATTACCGCCCCGCACGGTGAGATGGATGCATATGCTGAGATCTGATCACAACCCTGCCTTTCATTATAATCCCTTTATCTTTCCTGACTACAGCGTGATTTCGGCTCTGAGGAACCTCTCTCCTTTACCCTTTCATTATCATTGATGATCATATATCTCTATACCACATCAAATGAAAACCTTTGAAACCAGCACTTAGAAAGAAATAAAGAAAAGGACAACATCCCTTTTCCCTAGAAGAGAAAATGGCAGTATACTGTAATATTGATATACAATATACAATATAGATTGCTATGAGGAATGTACACAGGTCTCATGTTCTCACAAATGTGCTTAGCTTTCTTTGAACCAAGTTGATTTTGAGTAATGCTGTTATTCAAAAAAAAAAATAACAGGTCAGCCATCAAGGTCAGGAACTGTGAAGGTTCAACACTTCTATCGATCATGTTTCCGGGTCTTGGTTCTTTCTGGTCTGAGCACAAATTGAAATCTGATTTTTCCAGTTAGTCACATTCAGTTAGCTTTCAGGAGTATACGATAGCATCGCATTTTTTTCTTTGGGAAAGTTGCATTTTATTCTAAAAGGCATGATGGTTTTGTTTGCATTAATCCATCGCTTTAAGCTAGCACAATTTTTTAATCATGCTACTATTTCCACACAAACCTTTATATACAGTACGTAGAAGCAATGCAAACTAAGAAAAGTTTTTGAACATTCACTCCCTGCTGAAAGATACAAGGAAAATTCATTGTGCCCCAGGGCATGTCCTAATGCTGTGCACTCCAGCTAAGCCTCCTTGTCCTTTAGTTTGACTGACAGCTCTGATCCCAGTTAGCATTACCGCCCCGCACGGTGAGATGGATGCATATGCTGAGATCTGATCACAACCCTGCCTTTCATTATAATCCCTTTATCTTTCCTGACTACAGCGTGATTTCGGCTCTGAGGAACCTCTCTCCTTTACCCTTTCATTATCATTGATGATCATATATCTCTATACCACATCAAATGAAAACCTTTGAAACCAGCACTTAGAAAGAAATAAAGAAAAGGACAACATCCCTTTTCCCTAGAAGAGAAAATGGCAGTATACTGTAATATTGATATACAATATACAATATAGATTGCTATGAGGAATGTACACAGGTCTCATGTTCTCACAAATGTGCTTAGCTTTCTTTGAACCAAGTTGATTTTGAGTAATGCTGTTATTCAAAAAAAAAAAAAAAAAAAAAAAAAAATCAAGGTAAAAGGACACAAAACCAATGAATGAATGCTTGTGTGTGTCTTGGCATAGGGTCTGGTTGTCATGTCTGCTGAACTTGAGGAAGTTGTAAGCAGCATTCTAAAGGGTCGCATCCCTGCCATGTGGATGAAGAAGTCGTATCCCAGCCTTAAACCGCTGGGAAGCTACATCAATGATTTTCTTGAAAGACTCCAGTTTTTACAGGTAAACACTGTACTCATAAAGCATGTATAGTATAATACTTTTCATTCCACCATAATTTGTGCCCTACACACGTTGTCACAGTAATCACTTAATCAAACATCCTTTGAGTTTTAAAGGCTACAGTCATGTAATATGCAGTTTTGTGTCTGTTTTTTATAAAAAATAAATAATAATCATATAATACTTTTATTAAACAAGGATACATTAAATTTACCAAGAGCTATAGTAAGGAAATTTACATAATAAACATGATTTACGTATATTTCAAGTAACTGCCATATGAATACAAATGCTATATAAATGCATTTTTGGATTCCACAAACACAGTCTTGTAATAATAATGTAGCACAATACATCATAATAATTGATAGTGATTAATTCAAAGTCTTTACTTCAAATCGATTGTTTTCCAGTGAGTTGTTGGGAGACTAAAATGCACATTCATACATAAAGCAGTTGAAGCAGAAACCAGTCTAGTGTGCATTGTGAGCCTCAGGAAAATCACATGAAATGCAGCTGACGTACTGTCTCATTCAGTGAGCTCAGATTACAACACTGCTTCTGCAAAGGACTGAACTGTAAATGTATTATACAAGTGCCCTTTCTTTCAATAAAAGAAAGAAATTAAACTTTGAGCCGGTTACATTCCATGGCTTCTTTTTGGCCTTCAAGTTATGCCTCTAGAATTAGTTGTGCCTGCTTATGTTGAGTATATTTAATATCAGAATCATCTGTGTCATCCACACAGGGTTGGTATGTGGATGGCACGCCTGCAGTGTTCTGGATGTCCGGGTTCTTTTTCACTCAGGCCTTCCTCACTGGAAGCCAGCAGAACTACGCCCGAAAATTCACCATCCCCATTGACCTGCTCAGCTTCGACTTTGAAGTCATGGAGGACAAGGAACACAAAAAACCCCCAGAGGATGGTGAGAAAGACAAAGAGGGAGTATTGACAAGCATGAAATGTAAAATATATGAGAGGGAAATGGGTAACAAGTGACAAAAGGGAAGAGAGACACAGTTTCATTAACCCCTCGCCGCGGCTGAGTGCCATCAATCAGAGTCAACATTACAGTGCTCTGGCATCAGACCCCTGCTGCTCTTTCATCAGTACATGATGAGCATCTCTCCAGAGGAAACCCATCTCTCTGAGGCCATCACACACTGCATGAGGCTGTTTATGACTGCCTTTGACTTTAACAGATACTTTGTTGTGTCTACTTTATTTTTTATAGTTCAGGCAGTGTATAAAATGGGATGGGTCTTTAGTTTGTGTGCAGGGGTGTAAAGTACTCCATTATTCAAATATTATTTTGAGGATTTTCTACCCTTACATTTTTAATGCAAAAATGATATTTTAAGTAATTTTTTTGCAGCTCATGTCTTAAATATTTGAGCTTAGAAGCCAATCAAACTACGCTCCCAGCTAAACTTTAACCAGTGACATCCATTTAAGCCTGTGTCCTTGTGAAGGGACATCACATTAGTCACCACAACATACTGTTTGACCTAAAGCAGTATGTTTTAATTATACCCATTGCTGAAGATGGATGAATGTGACTCAAGTGTGAACACGGTCAATAATCAGTCTAAGTAAAATCAGCTGCTTCTGAATTTAAATTAATTTAAGGTAACGGGTTTCATGATATTGGTTTACGGTGTCCTGTAGTCTTGCATAATAGGGATGTTGGGAATTGTGATTCAAAAGTTTGCTTTGCAAAGTTATTTACATTCTCTTTAAATTTTGATTTCGGCAGTCAATTTTTATAGACTATGAAAAAAGGTCTCATGCTCACTTCTTAAACTGTGTCTGTTTTTGGCTTGTTAAAGGCATAGTTCACCCAAAAATGAAAATTCTGTCATTAATTACTCACCCTCATGTTGTTCCAAACCTGTAAGACCTTCGTTCATCTTTGGAACATAAATTCGGATCATTTTGATGCATTCCAAGAGCTCTCTGACCCTCCCATAGACAGCAAGGATCCTTACAAAATCAATACTCAGAAACGTAGCAAGGAGATCTTTAAAGTAGTCCATGTGACATCAGGTGTTCGACTGTAATTTTACAAAGATACGAGAATACTTTTTGTGCACAAAGAAAACTAAAATAATTACTTTATTTTCAGTTCAGTAATAAACAGTTCATCTCTGCGTCACCCTATAACTCCATTTTGGAGAGTATCCCATATGTAATACACTTTGATCTGAACATAAACAACATATCCATCTACATATGTTGCATACATTATTTATGTTCAGATAAAAGTGTAAACAGCGTATCTGTGTATGGTGCTGCTGACACAGAACAGCATACATTGTTTACTTATGTGACACTCTAATAATAATGGTTAATGCAGTATCTCAGTTCTTACTTTATTTTTGCTCAGGTGTTTACATCCGTGGCCTATTCTTGGATGGTGCCCGATGGGATCGGAGAACAAAACGCTTGGCAGAGTCTTTCCCCAAAATCCTGCATGACACCATGCCTGTGGTGAGAAGCTGTAAAATGTATAATCTCAGTCAAATGAGGCTGATGACATCATGCATTGCCCCTGATGTGGGTACATATTACACACAGAGATTTAAGTCACAAGAAAGTCATTCCTTTGGAATGAGCATTCGGTAGAAAAATGAAACTTGCAAATACTTGCAATTCAAAAGTTTCAGTGCAGTTCAAAAAAATGTATTTGCCTGAAGGCAAACTGCAACATTAACTATGGAAACTAGAGAGCAATTTTGAGAGAAAAGATTTTCTAATTTCACAGCAGCATGCAAAAATGTTAAATCAAGGGCCAAAAATGCTAAAAAAAAAAAAAAATAATTCAAATGTGCAGACTTAAAAAAAAAAAAAAAAAAAGAAAAACTGATAATGTACTGAGAAAAGGAATATGCTGATTTTAATTCCAGTGCAGCCACAACACAGTTAGAAAAGTGCTTTATTCTCTCTTCAGTACCAAATAATAATGCATACATAATACATTTTAAGGGGAATCTGAATTTCTGCAGCATACTCCCAGCAGGTGGTCTGTGCCGACACCCCTTTCCTTTTCATCACCATGTACTTCAACCAACTCTTGGGTCACTTGAAGAAAGTTTATAGGGTACATAACATACACAGTTTCACATAATCTCATGTTAATCTTGAGTACCTATAGAGTAGTACTGAATCCTTCATTTATCCAAAAAGTCTTTAGTTTCATCATATTTATAAAAGAAAAATACAGCTTTCTGGTTTTTTTTCGGGAAAAAGCCGAGCTCCTGGAGGCGTGCCTTGAGAGGAGCTATAATACTGATGTTTTTGTTGTTTCCATTAACATATATTCACTTATGTGCTGATTTCAAACATAATACAGAAATCTGATGCAATTGTACTTACATGAATGGGGTTTTTCATCACAGGGACGGCTCCATGTTTTAATAGCAAACGATCTGCAAATCCAGCGTCGACTTGGGCCTTGTTTATAAAACATTCGTCACTCAAATGACCAGAACACACAAACGCACTTGATACTCTCCGCTGCCCCGGAAAAACAAACTGCATCCACTGTTCATGTAACGCTGGGTTCTTGGGGAAGCTGAACATGGTAAACTTTCCCTCACATCCAAAAATGCGCTTATTTGGAGGCATTCTCAAACAAATCCTATGCAGCACCGTTGACGATTTTGAAGAGTGCTGATGTGCGCGGTCTCGCTCTCCTCTGGTTAATGTGTGTGCACGGGCGCACTTTTCCAGGAGAAATGCTTATATAAGGACTTCCATTCTCGTCTACGTCATTAGATCCACGATAAAAAAAAAACAGCTGAAACTTGTACCAACCCGGAAGCAAGATTTTTGGCACAGAAATTCTCAGTCATTCTTCTAAATTATTTTTTTAAAACGTTGGCCATGTTTTAGCATGAGAATCCATCTCTTTAACAACATGAAAAACTCTGAATACACGAAACACCATTGTACCCCCCCTTTAAGAAGAAAACTCTACATGATAGAAAAGTTGTTTTGTATTCAAATACAGTATATGAGTGGATTTCTAGTTACATGACATGAATATCATAGCAGGCGAGATTCAAATAGGTTAAGTATTCTTAACAGAACAGGAAGAGAAAACAAAGATTTCTATTAATTCTGCCCTCTTTATTCTGCACAATGCACACTGCCACAATAAATAATGCATTCATTGTCGATTAATATTCAGACATTTCAGGACAACTCGTTACCAAAATAACTTTTTCGACAAGAGCTGAACTTAATTAAACATGCATTTGTTACTTACGGTAAAACGTTGAAATGCAAATTTCTTTTGAAGGCCATTATTAATTTCAGCTGAAAGCATTTCATCTGAAACACCGAAAATAAACACATCCTTAAGTTTTAAGTATTAAATCCACCAACTTTTTAATGTACCTGTTTTTCTCAGAGGAGGTACACAAAGTGCTTCTGAAAAAGGGGTTTTGGGCCTTTGAATAGGTTTTTGGTGACAATCTTTGTTTCTTTCTGAGTTATCTTGGATACAAAGACAAGGAAAATAGGTTAGATTATCAACAAGGAAAAACTGAATATTGATACACCACCATATTTTTAGTGACTCAACCAACCATATCCCATTACACTTGAAAATACATATTTGTATAGTAACCTAAACAGATTGTAGGGAGGGAGGATGAACAAAGAAAATGCTTCTCATCTACACATCACACTGTCTATCTGCAGATCTGGCTGAAGCCAATGAAGAAGCAGGACATTCCTGAGCGTCAGTGTTACATTTCTCCTGTCTACAAGACCAGCGAGAGACGTGGAACCCTTTCCACCACTGGACACTCCACCAACTACGTCATAGCAATGACCCTGAATTCAGACGTGCCTCCAGAGCACTGGATCCGTCGTGGCGTGGCCTTACTGTGTCAGCTTAACTCGTAGATACACTTCTTGTATCCTTTCACTTCACTTTATAGTAAAGTATCTGTAGCAAAATTATATTTTAGATTTAGAAATACCATCAAATACCATCTGTCTAGAGACAAAAATTATACTTTTTAATAAACATGAATGTATTCCTATATACTAAAAATGTTGAAATATTAATAGGAATTATAATAAAAAATATAGAATTAATTGATTTTGAATAGTTAATAGACATTTTATACATACTTATACATTTCAAATATATATTTTTAGAATAGAACAGTTTTCAGAGAGATTTTTAGTAAGCTGATCAACACTCAAAGTAGGCTTTGCAAACTTTATTTTCCACTTCTGACAAAGAAATACACAGATAATCAGCAAGAATGGCAAATGTATTGAAAAAAATGCTTTAACATCCAAGCTGTGTAAACAGGGTTTAAAAATAAATGTCTTCCCAAACAACTGACAGTACTCAAATGTAAGTAAATATCTGGATGGTCCTATTTTGGAAAACACTGTAAAGCATGAAGAAAACTTGTGCCTCATTTTTATTAATTAACAAGTTAATTTCTTTTCACCACTTAACTGAGGTGTTTCATTTGAGCTCTAGAGCTCGCTTTCTGTTTAACAAATGGAAAACTTCATTTCAAAGACATAGACAGGATTTAGAACCAATCTCTGATGACTGATTAGGTTTGCTCACATGACCCCTAAAACTCATTGGCTTTACATTCAAGCTGTGAAAATTAAGTTCTTCAGGGAAAGAGGAAATCAACTGTAAGTGTTCTCATCTCTCCATTTTATAACAGAAATGAAAACTAGCCACTTTCACTTGCCTCATGCATGTTTCCATCCAATCAAGTATATTTGATGAATGCAATTAATAATGATACGCACCCATGAGAACAAATAAATGGATGTCACATGGTGACAGGATAAGCATGAATCACATAACATGCCCCACCAACTCATGACGGTAGAGGATTCAAGCAGCAAACACAGGCAGTGGAATGTGTAGAGGCGACTGCGGGACACAGGCAGCGCTTGTGCGCAGTTTTAGAAATATAGCCTATATTTGGCACACTCAAAATGTTGCACACTCATTTACAAGAACCACATCAGTGGGGGACTGATGAACAGATGTTCTATAGATTTGATTGTAGTTTCAAACAAGTGCACATAAGGCCAATATTTGAAATGTGTGCATTAATTTTAATAATAGGAGGGTGCCAACAAACCAGATTATTTAAGATTGTCAAAAAAAGAACATTTCATAATGGCTAACTCAATGTTTAGGTTAAAAAAGGAATGGTTCTCCCAGAAAGCATGTTTTTAGAAGGTCAGTGTATAAAAGGTGCTAATGTCTCACAAAATAACATTCTGAATTTTGCACAAATTATCCAGTTATACCAAACGTCATATAATTAAAATTAAGTAACAAAGGTGTTTCAAAATGACAACTACTTCTTCAAAAAAGTCTTCAGTAGCAAATCTCCTTTGGGGAAGATCATTATTTCATGAACTTCTTCTACTGTAACAAGATCATAATTTACAACCCTCACTGAATATAAAAATCAACTCAAAGTAGTCTAGATCATGATAATTACTATTTATCAGTGAACAAATAGACTTCCCAAAGAAAACTGATGTATTCCTTGATGGACAGACATGCATAGACAGTTGTTCTTCATTTAAAAATCACAGTATTTTAGCATTAGCTTTAATACTGGACTTGTTCAGTCAAAATTCAGCTGACCTCAAGAATGCGATTGGTCTTTTAGCAGCACCGTGTCAGAGGTTATACAACACACAGTTGCATAACTATTTCTTCAATACTCAAGAGTTGGCCAAATCACTAGTACAATCTTAGAAAATAAAAGATAATAATAAAAAAGTCAATGAAAGTCTAAGACTGAGGACGTTACCCTCCCCATGAACAGTAAATATATTATAAGTAGTCAATGTTGACAGCAAAGCACAATTCAGTAAAGAAAAGAGCTCAAGTGTGTGGTTTTTCATGATTCTGGCACACAATACAGACCAGTACTTCTCAATAATAATACAAAAAAAAATCTTGCAGAGTTGATGCCAGTTGGACTCTGTTGCACCATATTAGCACAGTTCTGTGCCTGACACTGAGATGGTGTGACAAACTAGACATACAAAGCACAACAAGGCAGTTACGAATGAATGGACTATGAGATCCGATACAGATGAATGAAAGAGCTAAACATGACACTGAATGAGTGACTGATGAATAGCTGCTTCTCTCTAGAACACAGTCCTACAAAAAAAAAATACTACAAAATTAAAGGGATAACCCAAATTCTGGGGAGTGCTTCTAATGTGCTATGGGATATGTCTGATTGAACACACATACTCAAAAAAAAAAAAACTGAATAAGGACAAGAGAAAACAGTCTAGAATCTACAACTACAAAAGACCTTAAAGACGACAAGCAAATGTTTTGAGTGTCCAAGAGAGAAAAAGATGATGAAATGTAAACATGTTTGGTTGCATGTCCACTGTAAGCTACTGATGCTGTCTTTTGAGACATGCCTGCAAGACTGTACCATCACAAAACAAAGCCACTTTGAGACAAAGCACATGCGTGAATGTAGCTGATGAATGACGCCATCCCCGACCTCAGGCTCTGGTTAGAAGCCAAAGTCAAGCACAATCTGATCCTCGAAGATGGCGATCAGCAGCATAATGCCAAACCCTGTGAGCATGCCCAAATTCTGCAGGACAAAGTGACCCATCTCACAGCGCTTGTGCTCCTCACTGTCACCATGAAGCATCTCTGGCAACTGAAGAACAAGAAGAGGAATTTCATAGTGTTAAAGCGAAGAAATAAAATTCTACAGCGACAGCTCACAACAAACACAAAAATCTAAATAAAAAAGATCTAAAAATTAACTATTTGTGAACCGTGTCGATTCCAGCATTCAATTTACAGACTGGTTTAAATTTTTCACACCTGTTCGCAATGGCAAATTAAAATATGTATTGCAATATAACCTTTGTGCATCTTCTGGAATCATACTGGATTTGGATGTTAGACATAGTATATAGTTAGACATAGTATATAGGTGTAAAACCCAATATATACTGCATGCTGCAGTTTTGTGACAAAAATAAAATATGTTGGGACAAAAATGCTTCTATTATAATCAGCAATGTGTCAATAGTGTAAATAATAAATGTATTGTGCAGTGTAGATAGCTTTGTTGATTATAATTATTTAATTGTTCACAGAAGTGTAAAACTCAGTGAGCTGCATGGATCAAACATTGAGAACATGCAGTGACTAACAACTTTGCTGATTATAATGGAAGTGCTCTAATATAATAAATAATATTCAATAATATTGTGCATCATTTATTTGAAACTTGAATAATTGTGCTTTTAAAATAGCACTAAATTAATTCACAAACATTTTTCAGCTTAGGCCATTCATACCCAATTTCTACATTATTAAACTCAAGATGTGAGGCTGTAGAATAAAAAATAAAAATTGGCAAAGGACTAGAGATGCTTTTTTTTTTACAAGTTCAACTTCTTTTAACAAACAATGACATGCGTGAGACACTGCAAAAGATATCAGACGTGAGTAAAATGCTCAAACATCCATCTAGAGCATGTTAACATAGAAAAACAATGGACCATCAGTGCGGTGGAATGCAAGGCTTAGGGGCCTTGCATTCCACCGCACTGATGGTCCATTGTTTTTGGCATGTAATAAATCATTTCAAGCAATCAATAATTATAACATATTTACGCAGCCCAACTGGCACACAGATAAATCCGCATTTTGCTTCTCTTACCATATCAACTAATGCCACATAGAGAAACATGCCAGCAGTAACAGCAAAGATCCAGCTAGTGACGTTGTGCGTGTACTGTCCCACAGCCGTGCCGATCACCATGCCGGCATAAGCCATCAGAGCAGAGAGGACGTTGTACACAATGGCTTGCTTCACTGACATTCCAGCCTTCAATAAAACGGCAAAGTCACCTGGAGGCAAACCGAATGTGCACTATTAATGTACAATAAACAATACATCAGTGTGGGTATAGTTAGTTTATGTGTGTGAGGTTCCTTCACGACCATTGGTTCTCTATAAACTGCATTCTGGACCTTTGCTCTGTGTCACCTGGCCCAATTAAATCAGTCATCAAAGGCAATTAATAGCACTGCAGGGTAGTAAAAAAACTCTTTATTATAGCGGTCTTTCTCTAGCCACAACATGGGGAGATAGATTCTCAGACAAAATAAAAAGAACTGCTCCATCAAACGTTATTAGTGTTTGAGGAATCAAGTCCCATCACCCCCACTGGATGGCAGACAGTAAAAGGTAAACAACATCAAATGCAAAGTGATCATTGTAACATCAAAGACATACTCTGTTTATGTTACTTCTTCTGTGGTACTATAATGTCTGGTTCTTTTGTTTAAACCAAAAGGGGAATTTAAAAACTAGTGGCCCTCTAGACAGCAAACTCAAAACTTCATAAAAGCTTTACTGTGTTTTAAAAGTTTTATGTACTGCTGTGTCGTATTCGTTCACTGTTTGTTTGTTTTATTCATTTTAAACATGAAAAGGAGAGCATAGAAAAACAGCTGGAGCTCTTCGCCTTGATGTTCCAGAGTTGATGTAAATCGATAAAGGAGACATCACTGGCAATAAAACCTGCAGACTCAAAACAGGACCACCACATCACCCTAAAGCTAAGTCTGACCATTCTCACTGACGTTCTTTTTTGCCACATTTTTTCAGGGTTGAGGCCCCGTTTACGCCAAAAATGATGTTACCAAGGATAAAGTTCTAATAATTATTCTAAATTCTATTAGAATAAGGGAATCCACACCATAGTGATAACGAAAATGATACAGAGGAACGATATTGTTAAATTAACTTTCAGAATGTTTTTATAAATGTAACTTTCAGAATGTAATAAAAACACTGACAGCCAATCAGAATCCACTTTAAAGAGCTCAAGCGTTTAAAGCGACAAACATGACGAACAGAATATTATTGTTCATTAACGTGAACATTAATATAGTTTTCATTCTTGGTGTGGACAGGCTTTTACTTTTTATCTTGTACTGCACAAACATTTGACAAATGTTAAAAAAATGGATGTGCTCTTTCAACATTTTGTCAGTAGACAACTTGACCACTTACCTAGTTCATGAGGCAGTTCGTGACAGAACACAGCCACTGAAGTACTAATGCCACCAGTAATATTAGCACTGAAAGCAGCACCTGTAGGTGACAAACGCAGTTCCTCAGATACAGAAACCCTTTTAATTCAAGACAAACAAATCTGCTAATGTTTTCAATGTAGAGGAACTGACCTATAGCAAGTCCATCACTAAAGTTATGCATGCCATCTCCCATGATGACCATCCATGCTATGCTGGCGATGCCCGCATCTTTCATTTCCTGGTCAGAGTGACAGTGTCCATGGTGGGAGTGACCATGGCCATGTCCGTGTCCGTTCCCGTGTCCATGATTTTTTGATTTTGCCTTTGGTTTAGTGTCCTCTTCTGTTTTTACTGGCTCCTTGTAGGGGTGATCTGAATCAGGGATGGAGAGTGGCATTTTGCTGGGTGAATCCAAAGGCTGCAACTCTGTCATCTGAGTGTCATTGTGTCCGGTTTCACACGTTGCACCTTCTCCTGCATGAAAAAAGAATGGAAGGAGTTATTCCAGTGTCTGTACACTGGCTGAATTGTTCAGACTCACAATTGACTCAACCCCATTGGTCTCAGTCTTGTCTTACTAAACCATCGCTCAGACTCAAATAAATTGATATCAACTACAACGCTGAGCTACGTCTGAAGTTTGTTCTTCTAACATCCTTGCAAAAGTTCAGTACATTGGAAGAGACTCTGAAACATCTCCTGGGTATCAAAACTCACACCTTTACTTAAAAGCCACATTAAGTGTGCAGGGAATTGATGAAGAACCCACCCTCTGTTAGAGACTTCAGATGGAGCCACTCTGCATCTGAACGCCTGTTGAGTTTGTGGTCTGACAACTTCCTCCCAATCTTTGCCTGCTCTCCTTTCTTCTTCCTCTGGCAGAGGCTTCCCTGTGGAAGCAAGCACCTTTATAATTACTAGGTTCTGAAAATAAAATCCAAGTTTGTTTTGCTGCGCACTAAAAGCCCACCTATCTGAAGCAATTATGGATTATATTTTAGTCTTCCATAGCTCTTAGCTCTTTCAGTCCTGAACAAGCATGTGTGAAGTAAAAAACAGCTTACTTGCCACTTTTGAAAGATTTCTAACTCCTGTGTTTAAACACCTGTGTTTTCCTGTGTTAAAAGCATTGTGGTGCCTCTCACCCTTTGGTCCCTGTAGTGTTTGAACATGCCAATGCAGTGTTCAATGATGAAGAGGAGGTAGATTCCTGCTAGTGCAGTCAGTCCTTTCCAAACTCCATCAAACTTAGTCAGAAAAAATTCCTCAGGTTCTTCCTCCGCGTGTCCTCCATGGCTGTGATCATGGCCATCTTGAGACTGTAAGGCATAAGAAAGGTTTGATTCCTTGGGCTGTGTTGTTTGTACCTTTGCAACGGTTAAATCTTTGTTTGCCCCAAAAGAGTGAACTCACATGAGGAAGCAGATGCAGTAAGGCATCACCACTGAGGGTTCCCACTGCCAATGCAACCAGGAAGGTCAAGAGAAACTTGAAGCAGGACTGGTTAAGGATGGGCACCAGAACAACACCCAGCAGAGACAGGAGGCTGATGATGGTGATTGACACGAAGCCCCACATCCAGACCCACACTGCAGAAATCAGTGGATTAGACTGGGAATCTTGTCACTGGACTCAAAGAGTTTCAACTAAGGTAACTAGCAACATTAAACTTGTTTTAATATGTCTTAGCAATGATTCTAAACCATTTTCTATGTCCATTTACCCTCTCTATAAGCTAGCAAACTACACAGATAATGAGAATTGTAGATGAGTGAAAATATTTTGTAAATTCAGAATTATACTAGTACAGGACCACTTATACCTGAAGATGTTTCATCTTGTACTTCAGCCTCAACGTGGTGATAATGAAGGATGCAGAAGCGTCTGTCTATCTGATAGAGCAGTGCTGGACATAAATAGTTGAATTGCGCTGGAGATATGAGAGAATCCGAGCTCAGTCCGTATTGGTGTAGCAGCTCTGTTAAATTCAGACACTGAGGGAGAGACATACAAAGAGTTTTACTTTGATTCATTGCTTGATTCTCCTTTATTCTCGATACTCCAGCAGATGTGGTGTATGAGCATTAATCTGTTATTTTAACATTAAACGTTAAATTGGTTTATAACTGTACTCTGCTGATTCCAATAAACTATGAACTATAGCAACTATGAACCACGCATTATAACATAGATACCCTGCTTAAAGCAAGTCATCTAAAGTTTGGCAGTAACTATTTATTTACAAAAGAAGTGCTTTGATACCACAAAGCGTTTCTAAAATTTAGACTAATCCCTGATTAGACCAACTAAGAGAAACCATTTCAAATGATTCTTGGGGCACATATGAAGGGCAAAGCCATATAAACAACCACATAAGACAAACACTAAGATGTACCTCCTCGTGTTGGTGAAGAACACCATGTGCATGTGATTTCACAGACAGGTCTTCTCCTGGAACCGCTCTCCTGCTCCGCTGCAGCTGAATAGAGCTGTGATCCTGGCTGCTATTGTCATGGTCATATTTTTTTGTATCCAGCTCGCCAGCCTGAGTAACACTGATGCTGGTCTTGTTGCGGCCTCGATTAGCTCTGGCTTTAAGTGGTCTGCTCTTTCTTCTGGGTTGTGTGGTGGGTTGCTCAGTTAGGGCAGAAGGCTGTATTCTGGGTGTGAGATGAGGGGTTGCTGTGTTCTGCTCCACGCTGTCAGGACCATGGAGATGATTGTGGTGATGGTGGTCATGATGATGGTGGTTTTGGTCACTGAGATCATTATTTTCTTGTGCATGTTCACTACTCTTTTGCTCAAGTTGGCCATGGTCATCTTGAGTATGAGGACTGTCCGTAACATCCCTGTGGATATGTTTGCGATCACTGTCTTTCTCATGTTCATGGTCATGATCATGGTCGTGGTGATCATGTTCATGATTATGGTGATCATGTTCATGATCATGGTGATCATGGTCATGGTGATCATGTTCATGGTCATGATCATATCCCCCATGATCATGTTCCTCAGATCCACTGTGAGTGGTGCTTTCGGCTCCGGTGCCAAGTGTTTTGCTGCATGGTAGCTCCTCGGCAGAGCCGTGTTGTTCATTCTCATTGTGGGAATGTTGATGGGTCTTGTGTGAGATGTGGGGCTTCTGATGTAGATCCGGTTGGTCAGCTGAATGCGAGTGCAGACCTTCCTGAACCTCCAGAACATCTAAGTGTGCCACATGATCGTGGCCCAGATCTTCATGCTCCAGCCCAACCACACGCACTTTGCCCAGCCCTAAACTCAACAGCAGACTTTGTAAGCCTTTAAAATCCAGACGATCCTTGTGGCCGTATCGACAGAACAACTTCTGGATGTAGTAACGCTGCTCGCTCTCTGCAGTTTCGCCATGGCTGCTGTGCACAAAGTGGTCTGATAAACCTGCGCAGGACAATTCAGAAATTTGCAGGTCACTGTGAACATGGTCGTGGTCACCGTGGTTGTGCCCGTGGTGATGGTGGGACCCTCCTTCATGGCAGTGACTGCACTGATGGTACAGCAGGGTCAGCACGCAGAGAAAGCAGAATCTGGTATGTGTGTGAACTCTCATTATCTCCTCGCTTAGAAACCTCTGTTGAGAAACAAAAATCCAACTCAATAAACCAGAAATACATCTAAATTATTTGGTCACGCTTTATTTTAAGGTCCAATTCTCGCTATTAACAAACCATTAACTATGACTTCTGCCTCAATAACTCCTAATTTGCTGCTTATTAATAGTTAGTAAGGTAGTTGTTAAGTTTAGGTATTGGGTAGGGTTAGGGATATAGTATATGGTCATGCAGAATATGTGCTTTATAAGTACTAATAAACAGCCAATATGTTAATAATAGGAATGCTAATAAGCAACTAGGTAATAGTGGGAATTGGTCCCTATATTAAAGTGTTACCAAATTGTTATTCAAAAATCAATAACGCTTAATGACGAACATTACATTAACAGACAGGAAAAATGGTGTCACCATAATGTTTCAACAACAGTTATGGACTTTTATGGTAATCATCTAACCCATCTAGTTATTTTTATTGTTGGGCTTTTTATTTTTATACTCTGATGTTATTAGGAAGAAAAAAACTTTCAGTCATGCTCATCTTTGGTAGTAACTCCTCTGAAGGCATCTTAAGTAAAACAGTTTCATTTTTAAAGTAGTATGTACAAAAGACCCTAACCAAAACCTATTTTACAAAATGCAGATGTTTGCTGCACATAACCAACATTGATCACTTATTTGATTATTACAAATTCTAAATGGGTTTCCATCTTGAGAGTCATGTTATTGTAGGGTAATAATAAAATAATAATAATAATAAAACTAGATCTATTCCTTTTTCCAGGGGGCGAATAGATTCCCAGCTGGAGAAGTACTGAAGAGCCTTAATGGTCCCCCTACAGCAACTACTGTGAGCCTGGAGGGAAAAGTGTGATCAAACAAAACAGAGACCTCAGCATGAGAAAGAGTATTTTCTTCCAGCTGCATACAAGAGCCACAAATAAGAGAAATGTTTGTGAAATGGATCTGGGTGTGAGTGTTCCCAAAAGTTTTATTCCAAAAGCACTGCCATTTTTTTTTTTCTTAAGCTTGTACCGCATACTATATTCTGCTAATTTGTTATAGCAGATAAAGCCAATATTCCTTTTTCTAGAAATCTGTAGGGGTGTGACGGTTAGTATATAACCGTGAGACCGGCGGTTATAGTTGAACACCGTCATTAGAACTCTATAACCGCCAAAACCGTGTCATTAAAATATTTTTTACAAACATTTTTTATTATTACAATATATCGGGAGACATGGTTTTTACCACTTAATAAAGTTTTGTAAATCGTCAGACATGATTACCACTTCATAAAATTTTGCTTTGTAGAAAACCTTTCTTAAAAACGAATTTCGTTTTGTACAAATTTTATCTTAATTTTAATAAATGTTTCATCAACCAATTGCATGTATTTTAATAAATAAAAAGCAAATATAGCAGACAATGATAACCGTGACATGGAAGCGCCAGCGCGCCGCGTTCACTTGAACCGCACTGTGAACTAGCGCGCATCTCATCGTAAATGAAACTCAGCGTAGGCCTATGCCTCAGACATTAGCATTAAATATCTTTGCTGCATCCTTTCTAGAACAGACAATGTCTTTTTTTGCGGCTCGCATCAGCAAAGCACCGCAAAACAATCAGCGGATGGCGGGCGGGTGCGGCTTTGAAATTTGCTCAAAAAACTTTGGCGCGGATGATGAGTTTTGTGACAGAACTCCTTAATAAACTGAAATCTCTGCCCCTTTACCGATCAGAGCGCGCGCTGTCACGGAGTTAACCCGCTAACTCCAAGAACAACCAATTGACTCTACGGCAGATCCACTACCCCCGGTTCATAACGGTTATGTTATGAACCGTCACATTTGACTCACGTCATAACCGTCAACACCAATTCTGAAACCGGCACACCCCTAGAAATCTGGTATTTTAAAAACAATACGTAAACACAACAAAAAATGGATACCTACATTAAGAACAAAAGACATTAAAATGGGAGTCATAAGGGTCAATTTTTTCGAAATTGAGATTTATACTGATTAAATAAGCTTTCCATTGGTGTATGGTTTGTTAGGATAGGATAATATTTGGCTGATATATAACTATTTGAAAATCTGGAATCTGAGGGTAAAAAATCTAAATATTAAGTAAATTGCCTTTACAGTTTCCCAAAATGAAGTTCTTGGCAATGCGTATTACTAATCAAAAATTAAGTTTGGGTATATTTACAGTAGGAAATGTACAAAATATCTTCATGAAACATGATCTTAACTTAATGTCCTTATGATTTTTGGCATTAAAAATAATCTATAATTTTGACCCATTCAACGTATTTTTTGGCTATCGCTAAAAATATACCCTGGTGACTTAAGACTGGTTTTGTGGTTCAGAGTCACATATGCCTCAGAGTGTAAAATGTGAGGAATATATTGCAGTCAGATAATCATTTATCAAACATAACTTCCCTATTAGAAGGAATCATACATCCGCCAAACAAAAGTAGGGGGGTGCTCCGATCACGATCTGCCGATCGTTATGCGCATCTCGTCAGTAAAGCCGGTTTTCTAATCAGCGGTTAATTCCATCAGGTGCGTGATTTCACATAGAGCAGCTGTTACTAAACAGAGCCGTTGTTAATAGAGAAGATGCGCAAATCCACTTCATTTTCAGCGTTTTTTGGTTCATCTTCTCAGTTAACAACGGCTCTGTGTAGTAACAGCTGCTCTATGTGAAATCACGCACCTGATGGAATTAACCGCTGATTAGAAAACCGGCTTTACTGACGAGATGCGCATTAACGATCGGCTGATCGTGATCGGAGCACCCCTAAACAAAAGTCAATGCAAATTTGAAACTACATAAAGATCACAGCACTGGTGGGATACAGTGGAATCAAAATGGAAATAAATAGTTAGCTTTTTTATATGTCCTATAACAATTAGCTTACACAGATTTGCTATGACTTAAGATTTCTTGCGCAAAGGTTCTGAGAATAAAAAGACGACAAAAAAAAAAAATATATTAATCCCCCAACTGCATGCGAACAATTGCTAATCAACCACAGGGGGAAACTAAAACCTATAGCCCAAAAAAATGAGCCTTACATAAAATACAAAACAATCTAATTTATTGAATGATTCTTTAAGTCAAAACACCCTGTAAGCAGTACTTACGACAGCCTGTACTCCAGCTTGTTAAAGTGCGTGAACTCCTTCGGGAGATAGGATGGGGCATTGCTCATAATGTGCTGGCTCAATATGCTCCTTTTAAGTTATATGCCATCCCAAAAATGGCTGAACATGTTGTAAAAAAAAATCCTAAATCCAGCAAAGTCATGTGCTGCAGAGACATCATAAGACACTAGACAGGGTTTCTGCAGAATTTTTAAGCTCAAATTTAAGACTTTTAAAGACCTTTTTTAAAGACCTGCACAAATAAATTTGACACCATATGAGCAGGGTAGGGCAATGTCTATACTACCATATTAATATGTTAAATTATTTACAGTTTACATAATTTACAGTTTAGATTCATAAAAACAAAAAAAGTTTTATAAAATGCTAAACTTTACAGTTTAGCCTTTAAATTATTGTATTAAACAATTATTATCAATAAATTATTCTATCAATGAAATAACATAAATTATGGTTGTGCGGTATTACCAAAAGATATCTTTATAATTTACTGGGATTTTATCGATAACAATAATTAGACTACATTCAGCTGAGTGTGTTATTGCACTGATATACTGAAGACTACCGTGGACAGCTGACTCCTGAATTTTTTTATATTCTTCATATTTTGTGTGGTCAGTCCATTTTTTCTGTAATTACAATCTGTTGAGTCAAATTGTTGCATTTGGGCTGTTACCAAGCAAATTAAATCAGTATCAACACACATTTTCTGCCCTATAACTTGAATTATCTTATAATTCTAAATGCATTTTAATTTCCAGTTTATTTTAAGTAAGAATTAAACCTAATCCTTAAATGATTTGTTGAATCACCAATCCTTGCTGCAAATTTAGTGCAATACAGAACAAATGCATGCTGTATCACAACAGATGATACTCTCTGTTCAGACATCATCTGTTCTTGTCAGCAGGGCCATCGTCTGGACAGAGTCATGCTTTTTGAACACGGTGTTGTGTTTGGATGGTAATGGGAGGGATGAACTGAAAGCTCATTTTTCCATAAGCACCCGTTATACTTAGCCATGAATGAGAAGAGCAGTGTGCCATTTAGTGTCCTCACACACTCAGGGTCTCAGGGATTGTGGCTGAGATTCTTCTTATTGCTGCATGTCTGTGATGACCTTCACTAAAAACCATCCAAAGAGGCCAAGATATGGATGATCCTACCAAAGAATATTTACTTATATTTATTTATTGTATTAGCATCTCTAATATCCCTGTATATTATTACACTGTGATCCACCTTTGGCTATAAAAGTCTGAGCAGAAAACAAAACTAATTAAAGGGATAGTTCACCCTAAAATTAAAATTCAGTCATTATTTACTCTCCCTCATGTGGTTCTGAACCCTAAAAACTCAAGAGTTTCCCATCTCGGGGTAAGTCAACCCAGAGTTCAAGTTTCAACTCAGAGTTGGTTGAACCTCCTTATTGAAACAGGCCCCTGGTTTCTAGAAAACCCCAAACCATGATATGGCAAAAAAAAAACAAAAAAAACACTGGGTGAACTCCAAGTGACACAGGCTTTGATGTGCTGAATTAATTATGTAACCAGCTTCAACAAAACTTAAAAAAAATTAGAAACTGACAACCTATATTTTACTACATTTACAATAGCAAGTTGTACCCAGTATCACTCTTCACAGAATCCATTCCTGGAATGAACTGACAGGCTTCCCCACAAACTGTTATTATACATTAACCTGAGCCTCTGAGCAACAGAGGAAGAAAGAGAGCCCTTAAGATGCATCATATGACTCTCACAAGGCTTCTGCCAAGACTGAATGTCTCTCATAAGTCAGGCGTGAGTCCACCTCCGGTAAATTCCTGTTTACAATCTAGCTTACTGTAAGACAGATGCTGGGCTAAACAGGGTTACAATGGGACTTGTCTGGATCAAATAAAGCAGCTTTTACAACAGCAAACAACTTTGTGGCGATCTGGCTAATAATCCCCTCTGATTTATGTCTGTGCCAACACATTTAGTGGTCAGTCAGTGTGAATTTTAGCAGGCTGGAGAACAATTCTATGACCTGTGACTTAGCCAAGCAATAAGGGAGAACATTTCTTCAACCATAAACTCTAGATATATAATCTGTCCTTGATAAATTGATGCATTCAATAAGTCATATTTCACATTGTATGTCAGGAGAAGCATCAAGGCTTGGGAGATGAGCAGATGCCACACAGCAGATGGGAACTACATGTTTGCCAGCACAGGGCATTCTGGGAAATGACAGATATATCGCTGCACCAGGACCAGGATCTTGGTCCAGCGAATGTAGACTACCAAACAAAAACATCTAAAAAGGTCTTTCAAGAAGTATATAGTCCAAACAAGATGGTCCAGCACTGGTTAAATGGGCATGAGTGTGTGTCTGGGTGGAGTCAAGAATCAAAGCCTCAAAAAGCATGACCTCTTGACTCCAAACACACACACACCTCTAAAATAAATAGACACTCCAGAAGGTCCATAACAGCATGTCAATAAGTTCATGGAGGACCTGCACTCTAATGCACGGTAGTACCATGGTAAGGTTTGTTGAGACAAATGTACGATGATTGTAAGATGACAAGGACTGGCTTTATACTAAGAACAAACAAATGTTTTCACCCAAATCACAAAACTTAAAACGGTCACCAGTCCATAAACATGCTTATTTTGATCATATACTGATTAACACCTCATAAAAACATTCAGAACGGCTGAAATCACACAAAGAGAGAGCAAATAACATCAGTTGAGTAACCTGGATTAACCTAGAAAAATTTAGGGAGTGGGTTAGGTTAACTTTAACAACGATACCAAGTCAAATACACATTAAACAATCAATCCAAAACACTCCAAGCAAAACAGGCGGCAACTTTCGAAACCACCAACTCCAAAACAAGTTAATCACCTTTAAGTGTTGCCGTCGCCTTGCTAAACTTCTGATCCTCACATAACTAGGACTGGCTTTTGACTGTCTATCCCAATTGAAAACGTGCCGTACCGATCAGTTTAGGATGTGCAGATCTGGCTGCAGCTTACCTCTTTCTGTCTCAACAGGAGTTGGAGGAACAGGTCATTCGCTGTCAACTCAGGCAAGGACCGCTCTTCTACAACAATATGGAATGAGGTTTGATGTTTTGAACTCAAGTATGGGGATTTAGTGCAGAGGGGAGGGTGTACGGGACATGTGTGTTTGTAAGTGTTGGTAGGTGGGTGTGTAGTGGGTGGAGGGAGAGATTTGAGCTAATCAGGCCTTAAGTAGCCATCAAATAAAATAAAATGAAAATTTACAGTAAACGGTGATTTTACAGAATAGGGATCCTGACACATCAATATGTTTAAGGAACACTTATGAAGTCTTTCTGGTTACTTTAACCAAATATTCCAACAAAGAACTGACCATTAAACTGCTTTTTTTTGTTTGTTTGTTTACATAGCCAAACTTCATATTTCACCAAATGGCCTAAATACAAGCAATTTTTTCTCTAGGCTTTCGGTTAACAGTGCCAAACTACAGCCAACTGCATGCGATTCAGCTCAACAGCTTCTGTAAATTGGCTTCAAAAGGTCAGCAGCAGATCCTAAATATTATTAGGAAGAAGCCAGCATACGTAATGGTCCAGCATTTTCATGGACAATGCAGGAAAGAACCGATACATTTCTGTATCGATATGTACCAATACAAAAAGTTTGACTGCTATGATAATTCCTAATATGCTTCATCTGGCACCAAATAAAATTATGTAAATAAATTCATAAATAATGAAAATTATGCCTACTATGAACCACTACAATGAAGGAATTATACGTGCCAACTCTTTTGTAAAAATGGGAAATATAACGTTCACAGTTATTACAAAAATAAATAAACAAAATGCATGTGTGCCATGGATGGAAAACATTTTACTATGTCTTTAACATTAGGTAGGACATCTAGAAATGATGTGTGTCATATGACTGCAATTTATCATCTTAAATGTGTTGGCCAATACTCATATAGCTGCCCATATATTGTTCATCTCTCAATTTAAATAAGAATCCCTGAAGCATTCAGAGACGTAAACAATGTTACAAATCATCACACTAAAACTCCTGCAGCTAGGCTTAAGAATAGCTTCTGCAACAAGAACAGGATGTTACATCAGTTGGGGAGTCAAGCAACATGTACTGTTAAGTAGGTGGTTCAAGATGAATATGCATGCCAATAATGCAGATGTTCAAGACTTAATATCTAAGTGAACTCTGAATTAGGGGTGTGCAATATGATGATTCGTGGATGAATGAAGAAATCAATCGTTTGAAGAATCAATTTTTTGTGTATCCGTCTCAATATACCGTACAATGCAACATACTGTGCATTCAGTGTAAACGGCAGAGTTGCACTCACAGGGCACTACACTTTTTAGCAAAATTACATTTGCAAAATTAAAGAAGGAAGTTCATGTGAGATTTCAGGCTCTGTGTGTTGCCTATTGTAAAATAATCTTATTCCTAACTACAATATAGAGATTATTATTACTGTGCTACATAATAGAGAGTCTACTGAATACACATGGCCTCTGAACACTCAAAGATATATAAACCCTGCATACTTTACCTGATTCTTTTAGTCTTGAACAACTAAAGAGTCGCCTGGAATAGACCACAGGCTTTTTATGCATAATTAAACCACCACACGATGTGCCGTAAAACACATCAACTTAAGAGTTTAAAGGAACATTATAAAACACACATTTAAAGGAACCTGCTAAGGCCCCCTAAAATCTTAAAACTTATTTTCCTTAACGAGACCTCACACGCAGAGCTCATGTTAATTTAATCTCTCTGTTCAAGACTGTATGCTTAACAGCTCAGTAGGCACCTATAGCGGATCATGTGAACGATCTTATGCGCTGTTATTACCAAAAGGAAGTCTCGTTTGATTAAGACTAGGCATTTCATGATGAAATGCCAACCCATATTTGACAAATTATTTTTTAATGCTGGCCTATTAAGTGACTTTGTTTGAGACTGCTCATAAAAAAATAATTCATGTAAGATATTCAACTTTCAGAACAAATCAACGAGTTCACCATCAGTCCTGTCATCATTCACCTTCAAAATATCTTCTTATATGTTTCACAAAAGTAAGACTGTTGATTTGAATGGATTTGAGGGAACTAATACCCTTTAAAGCAATAGCACATAATCACTATCATCTAGTGGGACACTTGGGTTGTACCACAAAGTATCAGTGGTTAGTAGGGGTGTATGAAAATATCGATAGACATAAGTATCACGATATTTTGTTTGGCGATACTGTATCAATTCTCAAAAATTCAAAAATGTATAATTTCTAAATTATAACAATGATAACCAAATTAATAATATGTTATACTCTTGGGAGAAAGACATTGGAATAACAGTAACTTAAGAGGAGTGGAGTCATCCATGTAAAAATATTTTCTGTTATGTAAAGTTACCCTATTGGCAGGAATATGCGTGAAAAATATTGGTTCTTTAGAACAACCCTGAAAATTAGTAAATATATAAACCAAACACAATATTGTTGGAGAGAGTGTGGTCAATGTAATGTTGATTTGGCTCATGTCCTTTACACTTGCTCAAAAATCAAAGTTAGTGTGTTGGAATTAATCAAGCAAAATGAAGTTATTCAAGAAGAGATGGTTCGCATATGCTAATCAAATGCATTGAAAAACAAAAACCAAGCATGGATCTGGACTTGTACAATAAGATGAGGTATGGAAGTAATCTCTGTGATATATAATGCAGCCATATGGATATTTGTATGTATGTATGTATGTATGTTAACATGTATATATGGATTAGGGCTGGGATAAACGATTATTTTTTAAACGATTAATCTAGCGATTACTTTTTCGATGCTTCAATTAATCTAACGATTAATTTTTTCAGACCGATTCGATTTAGATTATCTCCCCAGTAATTGACTACTAACAATTTATGCATGTTGATTTACATATTTGAATGAAAAAAACATCAATTCCTTAACATTCTAATATATGTTTATTGCTCTTAAAATTACAAAATAAAAGACTGACTAATAATGCATTACTTTGCACTTGTATAGAGATAGCATTCAATTAAAACCTTGAAGCCTTGAAAACACATAGCTTACTGAAACAAGCTTACTGAACACATAGGGCCTAGCTTACTGAAAAAAAAGTTCTTCTTTCAGATGAAAATAACAACAACTTGATGTCTAGCATTCAATAAAAAAGGTCACCCAAAATACTTGTTTAGAGCAATTGAAAGAATACAGTAACCAATGTAAACTTTAAGCTAATACAACTAATACAGAGTACAATACTTAAATACAATACTTTAAGCTAATACAGAGAGTGCTTTTCCCCAAAAAAATTAACAGTGGGAGCCAGCAGCCTGTCATGGAGAAAAAAAAAAATCTCCGAATGCTCCACGTGAAACTTTGGCGTTCCGCCCTTTTTCTATAGTTTCTAATGATTTTGGTTAATATGCACGAGGGAGAGAGAGAGAGAGAGAGAGAGAGAGAGAGAGCAAGAGCGCTCGTGTAGTTTGAAGACTGTGAGTGCGCGTATATTCAGTGCACATAAGGTAAACGTTTTGCAAACATTTTTTAGAGAAATAAAAACAGGTCGACGAATCGATGCGCATATTTTGCGTCGCCGTATTTTTTGCGTCGACGTCATCGATGACCTTGACGCGTTGTCCAAGCCCTAATATGGATATATGTATGTATGCATATCAATGTAAGTAAGTACGTATGTATATATAGGTGTATATATGCTAAAGGTCTGTGTAAGAATGTATATATGCACAGTAGTGATGCGTGGGTCAGGGTTTTTTTCCAACCCGCTGGTCACGCTTTTATGAAATTATTTGGCCGGCCCCAGCCTGCCCAGCAAATAAAATAAAATTTCTTGACCCGCCCCGACCTGCGCATCGGGGACATCACGGAAGTTACGTTGCTACTTAGACCTTCGTTTGTTGACTTAAGACATAACACATAAGACACTCTTTTTTTTTAACCAACTGCTGGAAAAGAAATGGTCACTGAACGAATCAGTGAATGAATCATTTTGGTGAACAAACTGAAAATCAACAAATCTCTTGAAAGAATCAAAATTTCCACCACTAAATTCCATGAAACATAAATGGATTTTTAAAAAAAATTGTTTTTAGTGACCCGCTCCCCGCAATAAAGTGCCAATTTCTTAACCCGCCCCGACCCGACCCGCGAGTTATGAGACGACCCACGCATCACTAATTCACAGGCATATGCATATATATTTCCTTCCCTTGGTTTTTGTATTTTTTTTTCCACTGGGTATAGGAAAGGGGAGAGTAGGGGGAAGGAAAGGAGAAAGAAAGGAAGGGGAAAGAAAAAAAAAAGAGAAAAATATTGTGTCAACTCTGATATGTTAAATGTATGATCGTAATATGAAAAATGCCACAATAAAAAAATTGCAATATTAGAAAAAAAAAAAAAATGCAATATTGAGGTATATTTATTAAATGTGTACAAGATTCATGCCAGTTGTTTCATTTTGAGTTTTATCCCAACCGCTATATAGCATACTTCATACCTCTGAACTTAAACATTGACCGTGTGTGTTCTGCTCCTGCAAGGTTTGCTCCCGCAAACATTCTAACACTGCATGGAATTTTCGCATATCAGGGAGCCGCTATTAGTGGGGAGGATTTAAATTGTGAAAAAAAATGTAATGATCGCTCGCTCTGTTTACTTTCACTTTCCATTTTGCGATCACGCGCACTCTGTGTAAAGGTAGAGCATCTTATGACATAAGATATTTGTCAATGAGCTCCAGATCTGTTGAGTAGCAAATCCTCCACCATGGTCTTGTAGGTCATCCCCCTTATCGACCCATGATTAGTCAAATCTGACTCCTGGCAAGCACTTATTTTTCCTCCTTTACTCATACTGCTCAAAATCTGGTTCAATAGCGTTGAATGTTACAGGAACAAATTTATGCAAATGCAGATCCCACTGTGTTCTGGTTAATAAAGCTATATATTTCAGGGCCTGAATTTCGTTTCTTAAACTGGGGGAATTCCCCCCTTACATAGGTCACATGGTGGTGGGTTTATAGATTCTGGGGGCGGGGGCATGGGGGTTGGGAATAAATTGACACATAGGGGCTAAACTAATCATCTTCATTTATGTCTACAGATTTTAATGTATGGTGGTTTTCAAAACAGCTTTACAAAATTTGTCATGCTCTCATCCAAACTGACATCAAGAACTGCATTAAAACTATTTATAAATGCCTTTCAGAATTCCAGTTTCAGTTCAATTTCTTTCTGTTTTTTTTTTTTTTTTTTACTTTATACAAAATACACCATGATCTGCTTCAAACTGACATTAACAGTTTAAACTAATATATCTCACTTAAAGTTTTATTATTTTGAGTTGCTTTAAAGGTGCCATATGCAAAAATTGAGGTAAAAATATCCATAACATGACCTACACGCATCAAAAGAATAAGAAATAAGGGCGATGATGTCATTAAAAAAATGTCAAGTTATAGTGCTGCAGAGATATCAACCTTAATTAACATTAGCATTACTAGCCCCGGCCCGACAGGTGTCGTAATACCAGTTTCGGCCATGGGAGGCGATATGCGGGCAGCATAACCACCAGCCAACCTGCAATACACAAATAACTTGCACGGCTTGTGGGCGTGTACTTGAACCTGGTGTCAATCGTGTGGAAAGTACAGCCCACTAGTTCATTTCAGTTCAGTGAAGAGAGCGTCACCCGCTACAGGGAAACAACCGCACTCGGAAACACAAATCAAATTAACATCGGCACTGCTTTTAATCGCTGGATACAACTGATGGACCTGAAAGAAATGAGGTTCGACTCCAAACTTGCAACGTTTCTTTTGGATTGGTAAGTTAGATGCTGTTAGTATTTCGCTAGAAGTTTGTTTTATATGTTTGTGTATTTGTTTTCGGGAAGTTATAACATAGAAATGTATCGATTTTGAAAGCGATTTTGTGTTAGTTGTCGGTAGACTACGGCTCTGTGTAGTAACAGCCGCTCCACCTGAACCAGTGTTGCCAAGTCTGCGGTTGTTTTTCATGTCCGCGGTTTGAAGCAATCCCAATACCAATAACGTGATATTTAGCCCCTAAAATGCTAATTTTACCAGGGAAACCCTTCCCAAAAATTTATATTTTAACCCCGGGAAACAATTTTTATCGGGGAACCTCCCGGAAACGCGATTGGGCTAGTTTTGGACTAGTTTTAAGAAGCAACTGGGCAGGATTTGTTGTGAAAACCTGGCAACCCTGATCTGAACGCACAGGCTGGGGATATACTTCTAATTACAGGAGAGTCTTTACTGATGAGAGGTGCATGAAAATCGCATTCGATTTTTTGCACAGCCCTATTATTATATCATAACTAACCTGCTCTGTCTAGTCTGTTGGTCTCTGTGTCCTCTTTGCTTCGTGCTTTTTCTGTGCGTGAAAAAATTGATGTGTGGCGTGAAAGCGTGTGAAAAGAGTCAATTGCGTGTGTCTCACGGTGAATGCTTGAGAGTTGGCACATTAGTTCCCAAGCAGAATGAAGGACAGGTTGATTATTGCTGTTTATCGTTTGTATTAGTCTATGATGTGTCCCTGTTTGCGTACAGGGACATAAAAAATAAATTAAAAGTGATACGTGGACCAAGGTGTCTGAGATTGTTCATTTTAAGTAAAGGATCCTAATATTTCGTCCACAACAATATTTAATGAGGTTAACTTATAACTCCTTGTGGTTAGTCTGCACGAGATCAACAAGCTTGTTTGCTTTGCGGCCGCTTTAAATACAAAATAAGCATTCGATCTACGTCAGAGCGTCTGAGCGCTCACAAATCTTTCTTCAGCGTCGTGAGCAGAGTGGCCAGAGCGATTTTTGACGCTCTAGACGCCGGCGGTGTGAACGCACAGTTAGGCTTCGGCTATGGCTGTAGTGTTGTTGTGAAGGTAGGGGCGGAGCATAGAGACTATGCCGTTTCTCGTTTGTTACTCTAGCGTAGACCAATTCACTTTATTGAGGCATACTGCCCCCATCTGTTATGGAATGTGGAGTATGACTTGATTTTTTTTTGACAAACATTACAGATGGCACCTTTAAATTTAATGCCTTAATGAAGAAAGAATGTCTCACCTTTCTAAGATATAGCTCTTTTTGTCTAATGTTTAACCAAAAAAATCTGATCAGAAATTATCCTGATATTAAAGGGGAATTTTATTTTTACCTTTGCACTCAGTCTATCACATAAGGATAAAACCAGAAATGCTTACTTTTCTAATTAAACCTGACAGCAACAGATTATATATATATATATATATATATATATATATATATATATATATATATATATATATATATATATATATATATATATATATATATATATATATATACTAGGGGTGGGCGATATATCGATATGTAAAATATATCGAGATATTTTTTTAACATGATATGGATTTTGACATATCGTATATATCGATATTGTTTATATTTAATTCTAAATGATTCCGCCACTTTGCTTGTTTGCCTTCTCTGTGCTGTGCTCGCCCCCGCTCGCTCGCCCCCCGCCTCCTTGCTTTTGTCCCCTCTCCCCTCGCGTGTAAAGAACTATTCAAAAAAAAAAAAAAAAAAAAAAGTCACAAAAAAAACAAGGAATGGCAGGCAGATGTCTACTGTAGGGCCCAAAGATTTCCGCGATGCAGAAAACGCGGACGGAATCGCGGAATCCAGTCATAAAAACGGAATTTACAGTTTAACGCGGAATGTCACGGAATATGTAAAATTTTCGAATGAATTAATCAAAAGTAGGTCATGCACTAACATAAAATCGCGATATGGACTTATCTGCAAATATTAACCCGGAAAAGTCTATTTAAATATGAATCCTGCATGTTCTGCATGTCTGTGTTAATGAATGGAGCAGAAGCGAGTCTTCATTCATTAAACACACGGCGCGCGTGACTCTCCGGTGATTTAAGCATCTTTCATCTAACTAAATAAAGACGTGAACACATGAACAACATCTCCAGAAATGCACTGAGAGTCACTTCATGAGCATCTGACCGTTTGATTTGAGTAAAACTAGCGTCATATGACATCAGACTGTAGTATCACATACACAGAACTGTAACGATAAACCCGTCAAAATAAAAGTATTTGACAGAAATCTATTACTATTGTTCAGCAGAATGTACATAGCCCACTACTACTACTACTACTACTACTACTACAAATTTTTAAGGAATAATCACAAAACATTTCTTCCATGTTTTATTTTTAATAGTAAATCCTCTCTGTTTACCAAAAAACTAAGTTTGCTTGATTTTAAATAATTAAAAGATATATTAAATGAATGTTTTATGCCTTCATTTGATAACCAGAAAAATGTAAATACACAGAATTTCTGAAGGGAAAAAAACATTTCACATAAGGCTATTTTAAGATTTTTTTTAACTAATTAAGTAGTTTTTATGCATTTAAATAATTCCACATGCTAAAACACAGAATTAGGTAATAATAAAACATATGGTGAAGAAAAAAATAAAACGTTTCATAGGCCCCTAAACGTAATATTTGGCATATTTGTTTTTGCAGTAGTTTTTGGGGGGTTATTATATTAGATATCGAGATATATATCGTATATCGAGATATAGCAAAATATATCGAAATATATTTTTTGCTCCATATCGCCCAGCCCTAATATATATATATATATATATATATATATATATATATATTAACCAGCATTTTCACCTACATGGTCACCTGTTTATCCTCTATAATCCTACAATAAATATTATTTGATTATAATCAATAACAAGAATAATCTGTTGTAGCGAATGCAGTAAAGTCAACTTGAAGAATCCATATAATATCTGGATAAAGCTATGAGTTAGCATTCTTATTCTTCTTACTCACCTCAATGACAGTTTCTCAGCTGACACAGTGATCGTAGACAATCTGTCATCTTTGCTAATGCTTATTTCTGCTAAGGTTGTTTTGTGCACCTAATCCTAAAAGCCACTAATGGTTTAACAGCCAGAAGAAAATACCGTCACCACAACATTAATTGGCACCTCAAGAATTTTCACAATCCAAAGCCTTTAAGCTGAAATATCAAACACCTCGCCTCGAAAGTAGACCAAAGTCAGTCAAGGGAGGAGTGGAAAAGGAGTGGTCAAGTCTTCTCACACTAGACTAACAATCTATGCAAGCCATGGTAAATAGCACTCTTGCATCTATTGATCAAGTGGATTTTTATGAAGACGCACAAATATTCCACTTCATCTATTCTTAAATTCCACATAAATTTATTTTTACTGAATTTTTTTTTTTCAGATATGGTAACATTTTTGGAATGACCATTAAGTGAGAATGATACAGTAACTACCAGCTGGCCATCACAGACCCTCAGGCAGAACCGTGACAGAAATGCAATCCATCCAAAGTTCATCCATCCAAGCAAAACCACTGCATTATCAGCCGTCTAATACTATTAATGGTTCTGGTAGGTGCATATACTTCACCTTAAAAACAGGCTACATTGTATTTATTGAATCTTCAGAAACTCCACTGAGAAAAGACACTGGTTTTATGTAAGAAAAAAAATGAATATAATATATATATATATATTTTTTTTTTTTTTTTTTTGCCATGGCCACACTACTAAGTATATAAACACAACTCAGAGATTGCAGTGGAGGTGAATACAGTGCCCTTGACAAATTAACACTTTTAATGGAGTAGTATGGATTTAAATAGCTTAGATTTCCCATTTGCAAGCAAAGGCTCTGCATGTCCATGAACACCAGTTTCTGTGGTTAGACAGAGGAAGGTTTCTGCAGGTGTGCAATAACAGGAAAACATCATCATCATCATCACTGCAGCAGTACCTCAATTTGTCAAATATTGTCACACTTCCTGCGTTAAAATGTAAAGACTGGTATATTTTTCATGCTTATTCTATATCAGACTAGATGTTTATTAACACCCTTCTGATGTCACATTACAAAACAAACTGTGTTCCACTTTTAAATATAGATATTGGTTAGAAGACTGGTTTTTAGCAGGTCTTCCGGCTAAGGCTATGTTTTATAAGAGATTTGGATACTTTTTAGGTGGTAAGACTTGAATCTGCCAAGTGTTACTCAGAAATTATCATTTGGAAACATGTTGCATATTAACTATCAGGGTCTGAAAAATGCTGTAATGAAAAGTGCCATGAAGCATAATCTGCTTTATTTCACCATTCAAATAACACAACTCAAGTTTAACTGCCACTTTCATTTGGCATTGTAAACAGTGAAATTAAAGTATGAACCATGTTGAAACTTAAAAGAGAGCATATTAAACAGATTAATATTGTAGTCTATAATGTTAAACCAGTGTGAGACAATCTTCAAGACTATTACACCCTTAACTTCTGTACATGACTGATCCTGGAGCCCAAGCATGCGATTGAACCCCAAAATTCCCCTGGCTTCCACGACTAATTGAATCAAGATCAATTCCTACATGAACAAGTGCATATTTTATTAACACGATTCACAATAAACGCGTTCATTTACAGCAGCAAAACGCCATTAGTCGAACAGTAGCTTTAATAAGGTGCAATCGACGGAAGGATGATCAATCTAAACAGCAGCTGCTAACATTGCTAGCGCCGGAAGCTATAAAAACCAATAAAAATGTAAAACATTGCACGATTTTATCGTTAATCCCTGCTCTCATTGACCCATCTGAAGCTGCTCGGGTCCATGTTGTGGGAGTGTGTGAAAAACAAAGTGGGTTTTATATAGTTTACCTCACTCGAGTGCCGTGTGCATCTCCTCTCCGCTCGGTACTAAAACATTCACGCTGCGCACCGCACAAATCTCTGACCCCACTGCGGAAACGCCATTCTCAAAGCCACTTACGTACTTACTTGTTACGTTCTTTCATCCGTCTCCACATTTCAAGTAAAGTGTAACGCAATTTACGCAACGTGGTTCGAGCTCTGTGGCGCATGCTTCCGCCAGCAGACAGTCTGGGGCCAACCTGAGCTCGTGGAGGAAGCACGCGTCACACAAGGCTGTATGGTTAAAATAATCGTGACAACGCGGTAGACTCCCACATTGCGAAAAATCGTCTTTGATTATGTCATATGTAATTATGATAGTCTGAGTAACATCCACCACTAGATATGATGTCCACCGAAATGACTGCATCTTCCTTTTTAGCACCAAAGATCCCACAGATAACATGATTGTTACTGTATCTCTGTCTGCAAATAAAAACCAGACTATTAATATAAATACTCACTATTTTCATCATCTCATATTTCCAGCTTCAACCTTAAAAGTTTTTCATTTTAATATATAACTTACACACATAATGTGATATATATGCAAAATTACATCTCTTTCTTTGTGTCAGAAAAAAAGGTACAAAAATGTATATTTTTATTTTATTGCATTTGCAAATGTAGTAAATTAGAAATTTATTATTTTAAATTGTAATAATATTTTGCAGTAATACAGTTTTTAATAAATGCAGAACAAATGCAGTCTTGGTAAATAAATTATTTCAAAAACATATAAGAGACATCTTAAAAACCCACCTCAAACTGTTAAATGGTAGTTGCATAGCTTATAATGAATTTAATTATTTAATTATTTATTTACTTTCACAGAGAACAATGTTTATTTAAGATTAGTTTAGATTTATTTTTCATATTTTCAGCTTGTAAAAACATGTTCCCATAAATAAAGACCACTCAATTCTGAACAATAATTACGATACTATTAAGACAGTAGATTATTGTTTCTCTTATGATAACAATGTGTTTTTACAGCCACGGGTCAAACCTAGCCTTATAAACTCAAAGCACAAATGATCATTTCCGGTTAATACCCTATGAAGTGTTGGAGTTGTGCATCATCAGAAATCAGCCCTTGATGTGCACTGAAACATCATTAAAAGAAAGTGCTAAGCCTAAAGATATTCTGAGAAAATTAGATACTAAAATGTGGCTTTGTTCTTGAAACGTATGGATAGTTTTTAGTTTTAGTTGTTGTTTCTTTCTTTCTTTTTTCTTAAAAAAAAAAAAAAAAAGCTTTAATCTAATTCTGAAATGCCATTCAAAATTCAAAATAACAAAACAGACAACTTACTGTACATTTAGACATTATATTTATTTATATGGAAGGTGTATCGGTGCTGTTGGACTCTGATGTTGAATTCACAGGTCTCGTGAGGATTGTTTTTACCCTTGTGTGTTACAAGCCCTAAAATATGTGGAGGTGCAACAGCTTTTGCATTCCTTTGAAGAACAGACGGAATTGTGCTTTTGTGATCAGCCAAGACTGTGACAGTGAACATCAGCATTGTGAAGTAAAAAAAAAAAAAAAAAAAAGAGGACTTATTCCGTAATAGATGCCACTCTTGTGGAAACAGAGCACCTTTGAGTGGTGTAAAAAATGAGAATATGTAAAGCTTAACTAATGCAGCTGAAAAAAAAAAAACCTTCTGGAGTCTGGATGGAATTGTACTGACAGAATCCGCTTTGACTTCTTTTGTAACACCTTCCAATGCGTTAGATCCATCCAGACATCTTCTCAGTCAGCCACTGTTTCCTACATGTCTCTATCCATCCATCCATAGTATCTATCTATCTATAGTATCTATCTATATATCTATCGATCCATCTATCCATCCCTGCATTCGTCTGTTCATCCATCTGTCCTTCTGTCCATCCGTCCCTGCATTCATCTGTGCATCTGTCCATCCATCCATCCATACATCTGTCCATCCATCGTTCAGTCTGCCCATCTGTCCGTCCATCCATCCATCTGTCCATCCTTCCATCCATAGATCTATTCTATCTGTCCGTCCGTAAATTCCATCCATCCAACCTGAAAATCCAGCACCCATATATAGTCCCTTATTTTTGTGAAGAGAAGGATTCTGCAGAGAGAGGAAGATCGAGATGGGAGCTGCTACAGTAAAAAGCAGGTCTATTCTTAACCTCAGTGAATCCCCTGCCTATACATTTAAACCATGGCAGCGAAGCTGTAGCTGGCTTTTGATTCTTCAGGATCTTGTCAGCGGTTATATTCGGAGAATACATTCTGCATTAGTGATCTGAGGCTCTGGTCGAACACAGCGTTGTCAAATCCCATGGTTTTCTGATGTTCTCTGAGCAATATGTTAAAGAGACCCTGCTGTGAAATCACATCTGAAATGGTGGAACAGGATCGAAGTCGGTGACTCTAGAGGTTATAAAGCTAAGGAAAGTTTCAGGGAAAACTTTGAGTTTAAGAGGTCTTACTCCACTGGTGCTGCGAATAAACACCTGTGTTTTTAATCAGTCATGTAAGAATGTGCTGCCAGCTGGCATTAATCCAGGTCACCTCAGAGAGTCAGGTGACATGCCTGCTCACATAGCAATGGATAGTCGGGATCAGGTGACACCTTTCACATATTAATCACCTGTCAGTCCTGGACCATCGTTGACAAGCAAGAGTCATCTGAGAAATATGAAACAGTGTCTTTGCTTCGCTTCACTTTACTGTAAGACACCTGCAACACACTCTTTTCCTCTGGAGATCACACAGAATTATTGATGAGTGCTGTCACTCAGCTGCAGTATGTGTCCCAGGTGTCATTTTTCATTTCGCTTCCTGTTTGCTTCACATACACATGCATTCACCAAAACAAACCACAGACCTTGAATATTTTCTACTGAAAATCTCATTAACTTAAAAATACGAGGGACTGGATAGGATTGACTTGTTTATAACCTATAATAATAGATTTTAGTTTTCATATTTAGGTTTAATTTAGAATATTTGATGCTGCTTGACTGAAATCTTCCTTACAGAATACTTTGTGATCATGTCAGCATGTCCAGAGGTTTTTAAACTGGGATCTGGGACACCCAGCGGAAGGGTGCTAGAGAGGTTCTGGATAAATGTGTAAAAAACATTACAGTATTATGATTCCATTCTAAACGCTAATTCAAGAAATTCTGTTTTCTGATTTAACAGTTGTGCTGCTTGATATTTTGGCAGAAACTTTTTTTATCAGGATTCTTTGGTGAATAGATTTAAAATAGTTTTTTTTTTTTTTTGTAACTTGTTAAAATCATTCTTATTACTCACCAACACTATTGAGTTATTGCTGCACTTATTATTATTATTATTATTATTATTATTATTATTATTATTATTATTATTATTATTATTATTATTTTAATAAATATTGTTGATTTACATTTGTAAAGTGTCTGGCCATCTCATTAGTTCTGCAGTCTATCAATTGGTGTCATTGGATTAGAATACAGTAAAATGCCAATGCATTACCCATATAATTGATTTAGCACCTGCTTAAGTTTAAAGCAGTGCACTTATGTTCAAAACACTCCAATCAAACACTTAAGTCAACACTTTACATGCTGAGCCTGCAGCTCGACTATATCAGTAAAGAAATAGAAGCAGTTACTTTGCTAGCAGAATTACCTCCGCATTGTTCACTAATGAAGCATGTTTGTCTCGCCACATATGGCGAAGCTCGCATCACATACGGGGTTATCCTCAGTTCAAAACCTCTCCTCGGGTTCTTCTGGGAATCACAGAGCCCTGAGCACACCAGCTTCATAGTTTGATGGATACAGATTCTATTACCTCAAATCATTACCATAATTTTCCCCAGCCATCCACACCATTTGTTATCAAAACCACATTTCAGACAATTGCAAGGCATTTCTCACGCCTAGCAAATCTGTTTTGCCACATGTAGTCATGATCCATCAGTGTAATTTGAAAGAGCACAAGTGCGCTTTGCTATGAGCGACAGGCAGTTATTGAATTAGAAGAGCATGGCTCATCTTCACCTGTCAACACAGCTGCTAATGGCCTTAAATCTGAGCAAAGCCATGCCAAGTTTTCTATCAAGTCTGTGTATTCCTCCCTGACACCTGTAGCGATTATCCACAAATTAGCAAAAGCTACTTTATGCTTATATGCGTCACGCATGGGTACTTTGGTCGGCCAAAACTTCCAGTACTGCTCACTTCATAAAAATGCGGGGTTTTCTTTAGTAATGATTATTTATTCAGCATGACAATATCATAAGCCACAAAAGGGAAACGAAACACTTGGTTAAAAAAGACACAACAGTCTGAGTTTAACAGAAAAATGTGTTGAAATGTGTCATTTACTAAATGTGACATATGTGGTAGCATTGGCCATGAAAGCACTGAAATACAATAAGCTTTATCCTTATATGGAATATCCAGTAAATGTTGCAATGCGTCTTTCAAATAGAAGGAAGGTGCCTAAATCCAGAAGTGTCACACCACGGTCTGTCCAGCAGAGGGAAACCTTGAGCACAAGACCTTCCACAACTTCCTCCTGATATCCTGTTAATGATTAGCTCAATGATGTCACCTGTGCCTGGCTTGTTAGTGTTTGTGTGTGGGCATATATAAGGCCTGCATTTATTTGTATCTTTGCTCAGTCTTGAAGTTCTTTTGTTCAGACAGATCCTTTGGCCCTATGTTTTGGATTTCTTTGAGAGACTTTTTGCTCAGAACTTGACCTGCTTATTTGTAGGCTTTACTTTGTTTTTTGGACCTTTTTTCCTTGTGGATCTGTACCTTCTTCAGCCATGCTTCAGAATTTAACTTTCATGTTTATTCAAGAAAGACACTAAGTAAAGACAGTTTGTTTTTCTCCAATCCTGCCTTGTGTGGTTCTCTGCAATTTGGGTCTACACTGCTCTGTGGTGTAGTGTCTAGAGCATTGGGCTACCTGCAACACATTCTGGGTTCTAGCCCCGGTTGTGACAAGAAGAACTGTGGCAACATCTCCAAGATGCTTCAAGGGACCTACCTACAAAGCTACCTGAAAAACTATGCACCTGGGGCAAGTTTACCTAGGGCAAAAGCTGCTTTAAATGCAAAGTGTGCTCACACCAAATGTTGATTTCATTTTGTTAATAAAAGTTAATTGCTAAAGAAATTCTATGACATTATTTTTGAAAGCATTTTTAAACTGATATTTCCTGCTAAAACACGACAGCAAAAGATACAAATAACTGACCATTTTTTAGTTGGTGGAAACATTATCGTTCATAGTTTAACAACCACTGTATATAAACAGGTATTGAAAGCATTTGATCAGCAATTAATAAAATGACATCAATATAATATCAAAGATATTTTATAATTGTAAAAAAGGCTAGGTTTTTTTTTTTTTTTTTACTATGCAAACAGTCTCATTATTGCCAATAAATACCAGGTGAAAGCAAATCTAGACTTGTGGTTTGGCTTTTTCTTTGATTTGTTTAAAAGCCAAACTAAGGACAGAGGCTGCAAATGAGCTAGCTAAAAGCATCTGCTGCATCACATTTAATGTAACAATGTTATTCTGTATTATTTCAGTAAAATAAAGAAAAATAAGTAAAAAGTTAAGAGCCTCCTGCTGTTATTATTTCAGTATATAAAAGGCTTGTGCTTCTCGTAAATCATTTGCACTCACTCAGATTTAAATGAAGAATGACTATATCAATCAAAAGGCCAATAGTTCAGCACACAACACTAGACCTTTGATTGTTGTGCAGTGGAGAGCTTTCAGATTTCTTTGATCTCTTAGATAAATCAGTTGTAGCCCCTTTCAAGCACACACACGCATACACTCAATGCTCTGGAGTGTGTTTATGCTTTTGTGTGTCTGTATTCCCTCGGCATCACAGGCTGTTATTTGTCCTCCCTGGTGACTCTTTGGAGGCTTGGTCCTGTCAGGAAGCGTGTTGAGAAGACTGCAGCAGACAGGATAAGTGGTCGGTCAGCAGAGCAGCACTCCAGCAGGATCCATTGGGACTGACTGCTGATAGGCGATGGGTCAGCGCTTGTTTCTTTACCTGAATCTGCTCTCTCCACTTTAAGAGGCTACAAAAATAGGTTACAGGAATTTATAATAAAATGATAAAAACCTCAACCTGCAACAACAGGACACACTCATGATCAGAAACCACCTGCTATTTTGCTGTTTAATTTAGTAAGTGTGTTTTGAAACAATGACAAGAAGAAAAAAAAAAATGTGAATGAATGCGATGTGGCAAATCCAGACACCAAAAGAGAACTCAATAGTTAGTTAATATGTATATTTTTTTTTTTCTACCAATGTTAATGTTATAGTAAATCCAAACTAAGGCAAAGCAATGTCAGCCACAACACAGTTTTTCCCAAATGTATCAGTGTTTTTGAATGAACTAATTGAATGAATCTGTCAATAACACTCCCGTTTTGTCCCTGCTACATTTCTTTTAAGAATCAAGTGAACGAAGGATTCAAATGACTCATACTTGCTTGGTTCCTAATTGAATCAGTGTTTTTAAACGAACTGATTAAATGGATGATGTAACGATGATGTAACCAAATTTGGAAAAAAATAAATTCAGCATCATATTTCAATTCTTTTGAACGAGTCAGTGCTTTTCAACAACTTGCTTATGACAGTAACAATTTTAAATGAATGTTTGAGTGAATGATTCAGTTAATGACACAATTGAAAACAGTTGCATGGCGCCAACTATTGGCAGAATCGGATCTGTAAAAAGTACACTCTGTTGAGCTCATTTAACCCTTAATTAGTATTAATGTTCTATAAGGTTTTGATAGACTTACTTGAAACTTGCATACCAAAACCATTCAAAGTTTAACACCTTTAGTGAAGACAAGCACACACACAAACACAAAAACCTGACATGTTTACCTAAACCTTCATAACGTTTCCACAAAACAAGATGGGGTAAGGTAATATATGCCATATTTACCTGATTTAAGAGTTTGACACTCCACCAGGGAGCTTCAGCGGCAGCTTTATGCTAAGAGCTAGTTTATTTGCAAACTCTTTATTAGTCCAAAGTAGAGCATCCATATAATTACAAACCACGTCCATGTCTCATAACGAGGCCTGTCATCGATATTTATTTTGGAGAGAAATGGGGTCCTACTTTGTATGCTAAACATGGAGTCACAATGAGTTTGCACATTCCCTGAGCTGGAGACACTAATGGCTTGCTGTAGTCTAATGAATGATACATTGAACCATGGCACAACCTCGGAGACAGAGAGAGAGACACACACAGAGAAAGAGAGAAATAATCAGGAGAAGACGGAAAAAAAAATGTCCTCAAACATTCTTTCACTTCTGTAAAGAGAGGGAGAGGACATGACCTTTGAGGAATCTGCAGCAAACAGTATTGCGAAAGAGTTTATTTCTCCCTCTCTTTGTTTCTTTCTCTCACGCTCTTTCTCTCATTAGTGTCTTGTAATTAGAATTTGTTTACTGATCAGTCATGCATTATGTGACATCGTAGTTGTGGAATGAAGCTGAAGATTACATGAACAGCACAGAGAGCACGATCACAGCGGCAAACAAACGAGCCTGAATCTCTCAAATATTGATTGGGAGACCACTGTGATCCAAGTAGATAGTGTGAGGTTGTTGTCATATTTTATCACACAGTTTCAGAGAAGCATGACAGAGTCACTATGATTTTCATCATAAGAGATAAGATCTATTATGGTAAGAAAATTATGTTAAAGCAAGAATGGCATTTGCACAAATGAGAAAAGTACATTCTATTATGAAGTCTTTTTTTTTTTTTTTTTTTTTTTTTACAAATCTAGTATGTTTTTAGATCTATACAGCAGTAAACATAATATACAACTTTAACAACAGCAACAAAATCCTATTTCTACCCTACAAAACATTTTTAGGCAGATAATGTTTCTCTTATACCTAAAATGTAATATTCGCCCAGCAACCGTGATCTTATTGAATTGGTGCTCATGATTCCACACTCTCTCTCTAATTTAGCCACTATCAGGTTCGGTGTCGTCAGGTTAATGGCTTCATTAGGCCACAAATTGCCACCCTGGGCTGTGCAGGCCTGCCAATTACCATTTTTCAACATTTGCTAGATAAGCCATTGAAAATATTGCCCAAAAATTTCTAGTAAATCGATTACGTTGGGTTCAGAGTTTTTTTAAGTGATAAAGATCTTGCAACTTGCCGGTGAAATGAAAGATAACAAATGCCATCAAGTGAAACAAGCTCAGAGCTTCAGCTCGTTCAACTATCAGACAAATGCATGTCTGATATGGTGTGGAGTGCTGGGGGACAAAGACGCTGTATGGGCAAAGCTGTGTAAACTATCTTCTTCATGGTAAATTAGGTGTTTTAGAAAACTTAATCTTCATTATAAGTCATTTTATTCTATGCATCACTTTCAAGTAAGATTTCAGGCAATTCACATCAGGGTGTTTGAACCATGATATTTTAAAAAAAAAATAATAATACTCTCAATATATTTTTGTAATTTATTGTGCAGTTGAACTGGATTATTTTATATCTGTTGATCAGAAATGTGTTAGAGGAAAGCGGATTGATAGTACTCAACTCTGTGAAAGAAATGCACAACAGAAATAAAGTGAATGTAGCTTGCCCCTGCAAAATGGTGCTTATTGCTTCGCGCTCTGCCTCTGTGAACAGTAAACCCCACCTACTTTGATTTGATTGGTCATCTCAGTCATTTTGACATTGACGAGTGCTGTTAGACCACTGAGGCTTTGATCTGAAGCACCTATATGTGCAGCGTTCACGCACAGCTGTAGACTAACGCAAGTTAATTCTCACACTTTCGTATTTATAGATCCTAACAGGCTGTGTGACTATGAGAAGTTATTACCTCAAAATGTACATCAGTATCATAATCATAAACAACTTAAAGTCATAGACCCTTTGAATGTTGTTGACCTGGAGTCGAAAAGGTTGTGAATAACTGGTTTATGGAATTTTATCACTCATTTTGTCCTTTAATCTGTCCACAAGGTATCATTCATGTCCATAGCACAAAACCGTGTGGGGATAAGTAACTCGCCAAAGTTTAATACTTTGGGATAAGCACTTAGCAGGACACATTTTCCCAATGCGAACCGTTTTAGTTACAGAACTTGAAATGAATAATGTATGAATTGCATACATTAGTGTGGTCACTGGGTCCTCGGAACAGCAGAATACAGCACACAAACATACATAATGCAAAACGTACATGGGATTCTTATGCCAATCCATCAGTAATGTGAAAACAGAACAGGCAAATATATCCGGTCATGACAATTTAATCAAAAATGCACCATTAGTGTGGGACATATTTCAGCATATATTTGAAATGTTAACCATATTGAAATTGAAACCATAGCTTTGTGTGGAAAAACAAGGCAATTAAATAATTAAATTTTCATAAGGTTATAGATCCAACAAGAAGTAGGAACTGCTTTTATGGTGCTACTTTTGTTGTGTGAGGAGCTTATATAGTACTGCAGTGATGAATTTTTTTTGGCCGACCTGGAAGTTAGCATCAAATAGTTTTTCCATACTCTTTTGAATTATTGCAGGCCAATTAAGCACAATTAAAATAAATAAATAAACAAATAAATCTTAAAAAAATAATGATAAATAAACATAGGCTATAAACAAACTGCACCATGGTTGCATGACTTCAGTATCACCACCATTAAGCTTCAGACAACAATTTCAGTCTTTATTTAAAAATAATTTCCCAGAAAGTTTGCATTAGTTTGTAAGAGCATGATTAAAAACCCTATGAGGCTGAGAAAGCGGAATAATGAGTAGATGAGTTTACTTGTTCAGCATGATGACCCACTGACTTCAGGACAATAGATTCAGAAAGCCTGACTTGCAAAAATGCATCATCCCTGCAGATTTTTTCACTTTATGTGCCAAACGTTTGTTTTGGATTACATAAGGGTGTAGATAAATGAAAACAATTTGTACCCATTTTTTTTGGGTACAAACCTTTTTATAGAATCTTTGGTAATGTGAAGATAATGGCACCCGAGGGATCTTTCTGAAATTAGTATTAATTTGGCTCAAAAGTGACTCAGGGTGAAGACAAAATCTGGTAGAGGCAAATGGACTGTTATTGCCAGTGCATTGCATATAACTCAAACATGACACTTGGGAGATCTTCATGGTGACAAAGAGCATTCTTAGTAAATTGGCATATTATTCATGAGCAATGTTCAGATCCCTTTTCTAAATAATGATTTCTGATAATACAAAACACATTATATACAACGTTGTCAAATGAATTATATATGTATTTTTTTATTTAAAAAAAATAAAATCCTTCACAATGCTCACATGTTCAATTACTGATGCTGATGTCTGTCACGACCAAGACCAGTGGAGAAATCTGAGAAAGCATGCTGAGTGTATTCTGGGCTGCAGGCACAAAGAATCCAGGAGAGAAACTCTAATGACCAAAGCAAACTCTTATAGCTCCAGCTTCCAATGCATTTACTCCAAAATGACTTTAGCGGCATTTCCTGAACGAGCTCTTTTATCATTAGAGCCTCAAACTATGGAATATAATATCATTGACTTCATCACCATACGTCTTCATAAGTGGATTTTATTGCCTTCCTGTTCTCTTATTTTAAAGCTGCACTGGGGAGCCAAAACAGCATGCACTGTAGGTAATGACTGGCATCAATATTACTGTAATGTGATTGGGTGATATGTGGCAATCATTAAGGGGGACGGTCAAAAAGTCTTCTTGTGTAGCCTATTTGTGAGAGAAGAGATGCCACAACAACAAACTTCTTCAATGCATGCATGTCTCTCTCTATCTTTATACTTACACAAATATTATACACATCAGTTCTCAAGTTTAGTAGGTGCATTAGTGGTGAAGATTATTTTCAGTGGAGCCATGTGAGGCACATTTTATTATGGAAGCACATGCTTTATTTGACATCTTGTGGATGGTTCAACAGAAACACCCGCTGACTGCAATGATAGTGCCTGCAAGAGGCAGGACAATTTTTAACACAACTCTGATATGATTCGACTGAAAGAAAAAAGTCATATACACACCGAAGATGCTTTGAGGGTGGGCGGAGTAAAACACAGGCACATTTTTATTTTTGGGTGAACTTCCCTTTAACCAGTTTCTGCACGAAGTAAACATCTGGCCATATGTTAAAGGAAAAGAGTATAAATTAATCAAATTTCTATCCTTTCTGATGTAATCGGCCAATCAGTGTTTCAGCAACAGAAAACGTCAAGATAACTAATAGCTTGTAAACAATGTGTCACGTTAAGTCACATTTACCTCAGAATAAAAAATAAATAAATTCAGGGCCCATAAACTCATCAGCTCGAAAAAATTGACTCTAGAGAGGAGCATTTTGCTAAACAGATGCACCATAATATAACATTCATTATAATTTTTACTGTTCTTCAATGTTTGTGTGTAACCCTCCTTAAACCTTACAAGTGATAGGGAAGATGTAAAACAAGGGCAACAGCCACAATGTATTTACTTGCAAGTACAACAAAATTTATTGGAGACAAAAAAGTAATTAGAAGTGGCAAAGAGACACAAACAAAACAAAAAATAAACAAGGTTAAACCCACTACAGACCATATGGTTCCCCAATCATACAGAATGGCAATTCCTCTACAAAAAAAAAAAATAATAAAAAAAAAAAAAAAACACACACACACTTGATCACAGCACAAAACCAAATATCACTACAAGTGTCAAAACCCAACACTCACATGACTCAAACCACTACAAATTGCTCCCCCTCACCTTTACAGAGTTTTGATTTCCTATTTTCAGTACTTAGACTTGTGGTGTTTGGAGTGCAACTCATTTGTAGTCCTAAACAAGCCTAATATAGAGCCATTACCAATACTACCTCCACCTCATTACATGTTTTCAATCCATTTTTATGAAAGCAACAAATTCAATGTTTATATTTAAAAAAATATATTGGAATAGAATATTTTGTAGCCTAATTGTAACTTGATTTATTATGAAATATTTATTGAGTGTCATTTAAGTATTTTATTTTTATACAGTTTATTTTAACCTTCGATATTACAGTAATGTAGTACCAACTGACTCATGTATATGGACTTTTTTCACATTTCTGGGTTTCTCAGCAGTGGAAGTCATCATAGTTGAGTTAACTTGAAGAGCAGTGAATGGGAGAGTACCACACACACACACACACACACACACACACACACACACACACACACACACACACACACACATATATATATATATATATATATATATATATATATATATATATATAATTTGCATTGCCATTTGCTCAAAAAGCAAAAGAAATCTCCATGTTAGTGTTTTCATTACTTAAAAAACAAACTTGTGAATCAGAATTAAATTTTGAAATTTGTGTCAAAACCCAAACCTAATAGTAATGTATAATTAATCCATTGCAAAATATCTTATGACAAAAAAATAAATACAAATCTAACTAACATAGTTCAGTAGGGCATTTCAAGTTCAGCAAGTATTTAAGTCAAATCTCATCACTTTACCCCTCACCTTCAGATTCTTGTATCCATGGCAACACACCAGTTGCCAAGATGGAAACTGGATACAGATCATTAGGACCTGCGTTTCTAAGCAGCCCATCTCCATAAAAATGCGGTAAACAACTTTTAAAGGCTCAGCTGATTCCATCATGCTGCGGTCCTCTGTTTCCTAATGAGCCACCTGTCAATACAACTGCTATCTTACGCACAATTACGCTATCAGTTCTGACATAAACAGCAGGCCAAGCATGGGGAGAACTGGAAGATGAGAAAAAGGGAGTGAGGGTTTGGGTTTGTCACATGTGGGACAGAACGTGACACATTTAAACCAGAGCTTTTGGAAACCACCTCAGAGTGACTTTCTGTTTCTCTTGCAGCTGTTTGGAAATCAAAAGGTAGGACTCAGTGACTCTCTCCAGCATCTCTTCAACTCCTTCTCTTCCCTTCCCCTGCAGAGGAGCCTGAGGCAGGAGAACAGGTGCGCTCCTATTCACCGCAATGCAAATGTGAACTTTACAACGGCATTGTGGCTCCTCAACTACGCTATGAAAATATCACCCCATTGGCATCTTGCTGCCTCTAATGAGCTGCTTATCATCCTTGAGAAAAATAATGAGGTTTCTTTAAACACCACCACCTGTCCATCTCGAGCAGATACACAGGGCAGAACCTCATGCTGTAGGCTGGTGCACCAAACGACCACTTCCGCATTTTTGAATTGTAAATTGCTCCTTGAACGCACAAAGCAAATGAACTGAATAACAATGGAGAGGTAATTGTATGTAAATAGACCATTTGCATTTTCAATGGATTGTAATGCTATGAAATAAGTGGGCAGGCAGTTAACCAGTAGTATTTATGCTGAATGCTGAAGTGTTACCAAGTTACTGTTATAGTGGTTTGTTTAAGATTAATCTGATTTGTTAATACAATCCTAATCTGTGATACACCTGTAATCAAAAACATGGTTAATTCAATGAATGTACATTAGTTTGTTTGGAGAAATTTAGCATTACATCACTTGCTCACCAACAGATTGTCTGCAGTGAATGGGTGCCGTGAGAATCAGAGATAAAACGTCTGATAAAAACACCACAATAATCTTCAATTAATCCATTGGTGAGGAAGTGATGTAATGCAAAATTTTTCCAAATTTGTTCCAATGAAGAAAAAAACTCATCTACATCTCGGATAGCCTGGGGGTGAATACATTTTCATTTTGGGTGAACTATTCCTTTAATAATGATCTTTTTTTTTTTTTTTTTTTTTTTTTGAAGCTATGTGATTATTAGTGATTAATTTGACTAATTAATCAACACATCATCTAATTAAAGTCTCTAATTTATTGACAGACCTAATTACATTATTTTAAATTTATTCATATTCTGTGCACTACAAAGATGTACGATCTGAATGTGTTTATACCTAATCACCTATGTGACTGGGATCATTTTAACAAATGTTGAAAGGCAAATGAAGGGAACTGTTTTTTTTTTTTTTTGCTTAAGGCAATAGTCAGCATGTGTTCACTTCCAATGATGCTGGATCAGATGCGCAAATATCTCATTAACGTTCTCTCTGTGTTTATGAGAATGTTGTTTTTGTATCGAGAGAAACAATTTTGGACTATGATTATGGAATTTCTGACTGCCAGGCTCTCTTTGAATGGTGCTTCAAATCAGTCAATTCAAATTAAAGACATTAACTCAGTTTCAGAGTAAAAACTATGATACGCCAAATAAATCTGGCAAGAATACCATCACTAAAACTGTTTTTTTTTTATGGCTGACTTTTTAAAATAGATGAGACATTTTGATTATTGAGATAACAAATGAAGGATAATGTGAAAAGACAACTACCAACCACAGTGATTTATTGCCTTCACTACAATCAGACATTTTGGCTTTTAAGAGTATGATTGATTTAAAGAAAGAAACTAAAATCTGCAAATATAAACAAACATATTAATTTATTTATACTTTTATTTCAGTCAATGTACTATAGATACAACATTGCTAACAAACTCTAGCCTTGAGAGGCATAGCCGGAGTATTTATTCAAAGATGGTGATAGATTGTACCACAGTCAGAGGTGCTTTTAAAGGTCTTGTCATGAGTGTTGACAAATGGACTCCATCTATAACCTGCTGCGGGCTGACTGTACATGGGAAGCAAAATCCTGTATGCGAGCATAATGTAAAGTGATACAGAGATGGAGGAAACACCGCTCCTAACACAGACGGAAACATGAAATACCAAGCCATGGGGTGGAGGCTGCCATCCTGCCCCCTCATTGATCAGATGATGACAGGAAACAGACGGAGATGAAAATAGGGTGAAAAGAAGGGGAAGCAGAGAAGAGAGTTACTTCCTCCCAGTAAACTGCCTTTTGTAAAGGTCTGAAAGAGCTACTTTAAAAAAATAACAAAATTAGTGCAGATTATTGCCAGGCTATTCATCTTTTATGGATATGATAAATCCTAGAGTCAGCTAGAAGATGAAATTAATACCAAACTTTAAAATTTGTCTGCATGTGACAAAGCATAAATGAGATCATAAATTCTAAAAGTCACTTTGGTTCTTGTGTGTGGGTCAAGATTCGACTACATTATGGGGATCGTAAATTCACCTACATTTTGGGGAGCAGCCAGCAATTTCCATCAGGAAAATTTATAAATAAAAAACACCCTAAAAATTTTTTTAAGCTAACTAAAATATATTTTAAGAAATGTTTGTGCTAAACATTATTAGCGGCAGTGTAGGGAGCCAGGGAGCGGACACGAGGATTGGGATTTCTGGAGCGGATTTGGGGATTTTGATCTCTGGAGCAGACTCAGGATTGCACTCTCCGGAGTGGATTCAAGGATTTCACTCTATGGAGCAGACTCGAGGGTTGCGCTCTCTGGAGCAGATTTTGGGATTTTGCTCTCTGGAGAGGACTTGGAGAATTTGCTTTCTGGAGTGGACTTGGGGATTGTGCTCTCTGGAGAGGATTCACCAATTTTGCTCTCTTATTTCTGTTAGAGTATTGCTTTGTGATCAACAACAAATTGTTACAGAAGACTTTAGCTTGTAACTACGTCCATCAATAATGACTGAAAATCAGAGAGCAAATGCTCAAAAAAATTTGAGGCACACTGCTTAGAGCTACAAAGCTTATGCATGTTTTCCAGTCATCTCCTTAGATCAAAACACACAGATCTGGGAAATGGAACAACCAAGCAGGCTGAAACCTACCATATGTAGGCCTTGGAGACGTGTGTGCAGCAAGATGAGAAATGACAAAGAGATTTTCCTGGAGCTGGACTTCAAATACAGTAGTGAGCTCTTGTCAGATTTAGGTTCTGATTGCATCAAAATGCCTTCTGCACAAAGTCACCTGCTCTGCTGCATGTACAGTATCACTGAGACCATCATACTGGCAGTTGTGCTTAGTTAAACTTATTTAATTCTTTCTGCAGGCCTACTGCCTATTATACAAGTCAGGACCTAAAAGTCATAATTTAATTTAAATATTTGCCAATATTTGTTATTGGCTGTTTTAACATTTAACTTATTTTACATGGTTTCTCATGACAAAAGGAAAGATCAAATATAATCATGAAACCAGATAGCATTTACATGTATTAGTAACACTGTAAACAGCGTTAGATTGGTATTGGCAGCTAAATGCATAAAAAATTATGATATTAAAACCTCTCTTGAAATATAAAGACTGCTTAAAACACCATACATTTAAATTACAACCCTTTACTGGATTCAGATTGTGAGGCTGGAATCTATTAAACATTATTACATTATTCATGGTATTTTACATAATAGCATAGCATATATCTGCTTTAACATTGCCCTTAATATATAGGCCTACGTTTTTATAGCATCATACTGTTAAAATCATGTATTTGTTTACTCAATATTTCACCTGACTAAACATTTTTGGCTCCTCCATTTTGTCCATATGAAAATAAACGTCATGCTGTCCCTATAATGGACATCATCCTTCTTCTTTGTGGTTCATAATAGAGTGGCCTCTGGCTGCGTGTTTAAATTAATTATGCTAAAAAGATTCAATAGACATGACAGGCCTTTTCTATAGCCTATATTTAAACACACGGAAATCCTACATGATTGCTGCAAATGTGCACACTTGTGGATTATAGGCACTTGGAAAACATGACAAGACATTTTCCAGAGTCGTGTGAACAGATAGGATATGTTTTTTGGGGTATTTGGATCTGGATCGGAGGGATGGGAACTTGTGTGCCAGCAGACCTACACATAAATATAAACGTAAATAATTCTGAAATGTTATAATTGGTTAACACTTTTGAATGTGAAATAAGTAACAGTGATTATATATGCTTGTTTGCCTGCATAAGCGTGTTTTTATTTCAGTGTCTTTTTTCACACTGTGGGTGTGAGCTCAGCATAAATTAGGCTAAGTGATGTTAAATGCATTTCTATCATGACAGCTCTCTGAATATTTTAGAGTGGTAATTGATATGACAATGTTAATGTATTAGGTCTTGGTGGAATAGATGCTGCTGCTGTTGGTTATTGCTGTAGTTGTAGATTTTTGCTACTACCAATGCATATGGCGATACGGTGCAGCAAATATTGAAGACATACTGCTGCTGCACAAATAAAATATAAAATAACCATCAACAGACTGTACAGGTGGAGCTGGGGAAGGTGGAGGGTTTCTGAACACTGAAAGTGCACTGCAAAATGGTCAAGTGAATGCTAGCCAGCCATTTAAATTAAAGCAGCAAACTCATTGGCTATATATGCAACATGAACCAATCAGCTTGTGCTAAGTTGTTTAATGCTGTGGATATCACCAGTTACGTTAAGATTCATCAGCCTGTTCCATCTAGTGTTTCATGAAAGAACTGGCATATTTATGAACCATACATTCATTTGCGATATGACTTTTACGAAGCCTCGTGTAATTAACTCACACTGTGATTGCTGTAATTGCTGAACACCTATTGCTTAAAATTAAAAAAACAAAACAAAAAAAACAAAAACAAATATATATATATATATATATATATATATATATATATATATATATATATATATATATATCTCATAAACAGTGTAGTATTTTACCAGCTGTATGATGGTTCATTCAGTTCTCTATTAGCTTCTGTACATGTAAACCCAAGATAGCAAATTCATTTCCATTACATTCTTAATGGAAAATGCCTGGCCTAACACAAAAGTAGAGAACAATGCCACTTGAATAAAGAATCTGTGACAACAGCTTCCTGCATCGCTGCCATGCCTGGGAAATGTGCTGCAGATAACGGCCCAACATATTCTTGTTCTTGTGAAATATGGCTGCACTGCACTGTTACCATTGTATTCTCCATCTTAATCAGATTTATTTCATTTTTCCCTGATCCTAATTAAAAAACGATTCTGGATTTGAGACGTTGATCTGTTCCCTCTAGTTCCTGTTGTTGTATTCTAGCCTGCAGAGGGCGATATTGTATCTTTGAAATTGCTCTCTCTCTCTCTCTCTCTCTCTCTCTTGCACGTGGGCTTCCTCTCAGTCTGCTTTTCCACTCTTTTTCCCTGACATTGATGACCAAATGGCTGTGAGCAGGCGCAGTAGGGCAGCATTTTGTACAAGACACAGTTTTGTGAGTTTATGTTTGCCATCTGAAGCATGGTTTCCACAAATTGAAGGTGACTCCAGGCTGAAAATTAGTCAAACAGCTCTAGAGACTCAGTGCTGTCATTCTATTTTCTTTCACTGTATTGCCTTTATGGATTTGTAGTCTCTATGGCTATGTCTTGATGTGATTAAAAAATCTTCGGCGAACAAGCAGAGTGCAAGCACTTAAATTAGTGTCAAGCATGTAGATAACTCATTAAAGATCAGAAAAGCAATATGTGTATGCAGCAGTGCCAAGCAGGGCACCTGTCATGAAGGTTAGTCATCTCTGCCAGCTTCTACTCCAACACAGAGCAGCAGGTACATGAACCCAGCAGAGATCTGAGGAACCGCGTGTGCATGTGTGTGTGTGTGAAAGATAGATGGCTGAGCAGGATAGATGTGGATTAAGGAGGGATATAGAAAGATGAGAAGAAAGTAGTTTTGTGAGGCTAGATCAGAAGTCAATTCTAGCCTTGCTGGCTATTCCTCCGCTATAAAGCTAAGGTTTATTCTTGCATGCTGCAACATACAGGTGCATCTCAAAAAATGTGAATATCATGGAAAAGTTAATTTTTTTGTAATTAAATAATAAAAATAAATAAATAAACATTCATATATTCTAAATTAATTGCAAACAAACTGAAATATTTGAAGAGTTTTTTGTTTTAATTCTGATGGTTATGACTTACAGCTTAGGAAAATAAAAGATTTAGTATCTCAAAAATTATAATATTTTCTCAAAAGATCAATAAAATAAATAAATGAATGAATGAATAAATAAATAAATAAATAAATAAAAAAAGATTTACAAATCAGAAATGTTCAAGATCTCCAAAGCAGGTTTAATTATGCACTTACTTGGTTGGGGCTCCTTTTGCATGAATTACTGCTTCAATGCTGCGTGGCATGGAGGTGTTCAGCCTGTGGCACTGCTGAAGTGTTATTGAAGCCAAGTTATTGTTTGTCAGATGTTACTTCTCTTCCTTTTTACAATACCCAAGATTCTCTGTGAGGTTCAGGTCTTGGCTGGCCAATAAAGCACAGTAATACTGTATCATGGTCAGCAAACCATTTGGAAGAGGTTTTGGTACTGTGGGCAGGTGCTAAAGTCCTGCTGTAAAATTAAATCAGCATCTCCATAAAGCTTGTCAGCAGATGGAAGCATAAAGTGCTCCAAAATCTCCTGGTAGATGGCTGCATTGCATCAAATCATCACTGACTTCAGAAACTTCACACTTCAAGCAGCTTGGATTCTATGCCTCTCCAGTCTTCTTCCAGACCTTGATTTCCTGAAAAGAGGACTGTGGACCACTGAGCAACAGTCCAGTTCTTTTTCTCCTTACCTCAGGTGAAATGCTTCTGATGTTTTTTTTCTGGTTCAGGAGTGACTTGGATAGGAATGTGACAGCTGTAGCCCTTTTCCTGAAGAAGTCCGAGTCCAGTCCGGCGGCATTCGCATTTTCCCATCCAGTGCCACGTCGTTTAATTAGTAAATGCATTTGCGCCCATTTGTGCGCCTATGGGCGTGCTGGTCTAAAAAAGAGGTGTGTTCAGGCGCATTGCTGGCGCAATGCTATTTTAAGGAGCTGAAAATAGACTGTGCCATAGACCAACTCCAGCTACTTATTTGCAATTCATTCTATTACTTATAATGATGAATGAAATTCTACTTCATCCCACACCTTCTTCACCTCGGGAAACTTTGGTGGATTAATGCTTGTCCTGTAGATGATCTGCTCGTGCGCTTTAATTTCGCAAACGAGCAGATTGGTTTCTTTGCTTGAGAAGCATTCAGCTTTTCCACCAACGAATTCTACTGCAAATAGCTATCGGCCATGTTGTGAGTGCATCTTGCTCTTAAAGGGAATGGGAGATGACACTTTGATTGGTTTATTGAACGTTATGCCCATTACTTATTAAGAGAATAGGGACAACCCATTTCAAAAATGCGCCCGGCGCACGGACCGTTTTTCTGTCATTAAAATATCAAAAGTGGATTTGGACATGCCTTGACTGCACCTACGCTGTGCGCTTTACACTTTGCATTTAGATCGTTAAAACAGGGCCCTTGATGCACTGGCTTCAATCCACTCCTTGTGAAACTCTCCCAAGTTCTTGAATCGGCTTTTCTGTCACGGTGTCTGGACTGTGTTTCCCCGAGTCTCCACTAGTGGTCTCACTTCCCCATAGGTACCTCACCGCAGGCACTACAATTCCCACAAGGCCTTGTCCCTTCATCACAGAAATTGCACTCCTGTTAATTGCACTCAGTTGTCTTCACTTCATAGTCTTCATAGTCATACCCGGACTATTTAAACCGGTCTGTTTCTGTTTGTTTCTTGGAACCCTTACTTTCCGTCACCTAGTTTCCTCGCGTTCCCTTATGGTTCTAGTTTCTTGTTTCCTTTTTCCTGTTTGTTTTGTTTTTGAACGGATGTTTCTGGTTATGACCTTTTGCCTGTTTTTTGAATTTTGATTTAGGATTACCCAAATAAACACTGCTCTTGGATCTCTCGTCTCCTGTGTTCCAGTTGTTACATTTTCCTAACAATCTTCCCAGGGCTGTGGTCATCCCTGTTGCTTATGCTCCTTTTCTTACCACATTTATATGAATATATTTTGATACAGCACTCTGTGAACAACCAGCCCTTTTTAGCAATGACCTTCTGTGACTTTCCCTCCTTGTGGAGGGTGTTGATGATTGTCTTCTAAACAAATGTCAATGCCCATAATTGTGGTAGCATGTTCTAAACTAACCTCAGATGTACCCAGTATTTATACTCAAAATTAATCAAACTAACCAAGCTCAAAATGTTATATTTACATTTTTTGAGATACTGAATTTTAAACTTTCATAAGTTGTAAGTTGTAACTATTAGAATAAAACTAAAAAACAAACAAACAAACAAAAAACTCTTGAAATATTTCAGTTTGTGTGCAATGAATCTAGAATATTAGAAAGTTCGCTTACAAAAAATAAAGACCTTTTCCATGATATTCACATTCTTTTGAGATGCACCTGTATAGATAACGCAGAAGTTGTGGCAGCTGTGTTTGAGTGGTTGAGCAGAGAAATTTCCAGCTTCTGTCTCTTAAATTTGCCCATACAGAGTACTTGTTCTTTGAGTTATTCGGTTTCCTTCATTGTTATGTTTGATGATAACAGGTTTGAATTTATGTTGAATGAGATCATGCTCAAGAACTTATGATATTATAAACCTACTAAATAAGGCATTATTTTGCAATAGTAAAAATGAATTACTATTTACACAAAAAAATACTTTGTCATACATTGTACCTTGTTTTACAGTCAAAATAACCCATAAATGTATACATAAGAAGCTTCTTCTTGAAGTTTACATTTACAGTAATACCTTTTTTTTTCTTCAACTTTGGAGAATATAATGTTCAAATGTTTGGGTTCAGTAAGATTTTATTTATCTTGAAATCAATACCTTTATACATCATACAGTAGGTGTATTAAATCAATAAAACCTGAAACATTTATAATAGACAAATTATTTATTTTTCAAATATTTTATTTTCTTTAGAAGTTTTATTCATAAACCTAAAAAAAAGTTGTGGTTTTCATTAAAAAAAAAAGATTACGCATCACAAGTTTTCAACTCTGATAATAATAATAATAATAATAATAAATATATCTTGAGCAGCAAATCAGCAAATAAGAAATATTTTTAAAGGTTCACGTGACCCTAAAGGGGTCGCTGGAGTAATGACTGACAAAAATTCAGTTTTGCCATTGCAGGAATAAACGTTGCTAATACTTTACTATGAGATTTCATTTGTTTACATTAGTTAAGCACATTAGTTAACATAAACTTACAGTGAAAAATAATCCTAAATAATTTATGAATCTTAGTTAAACATTTACTAATACTAATACATATTATTAAAATCTAAAGTTGTATCTATTAATATTATTTCATACACCTGAGCAGATGCACTAACAGTGTATTTTTTTATTAAATTATGTTAACAAAGATTAATAAATACTGTAACAGATGTATTGAAAAAAGGCCTCTAACGGTAACTTACTCTATTCTTTTTCTATTCCATCTGTTTTCTTTTTAGTTATTTAATAATAAAAGTACATGTACTGTGTTAAGAGACGTGTTGTAGCACTTGCAACTCTTTTGTTGATTTTGATTGCTTGATCGTCCTCATTTGTGAGTCGCTTTGGATAAAAGCGTCTGTTTTTTTTTTGCTTTATAATAGATATCTTTAAAGATGTTTACTAGATATTGACCTTCTGCATGAAATAATTTTGTTAAACATGATTAGCGAGGGCTTCCATGACTTTGAGATTGGTGCACCATTTAGAACAACAGGACATCTCTGCTGTGACATTTTAACAATAATCATTATCAGAAACAAAAAGATGCAACAAACATACGTTTTATAGCAAAATGCCACTTTCAAAGTACACAGTGGTTCTTCTGATCTGCCTGTGGATGTTAAGAAGGGCAAGTGAAGGTGGCAGAGAGGATTATGGGCCACAGTGGCCCCATGGTGGCCCATAAAGAGGAGTTAATGACTTGGTGTGGAGTGAGAGAACTCCTGTGCCACGAAGGCTGTGAAAAGGGATGATTTTACGTGCTGATCCACAGCCTATCGAACACTCCCCTTTTCTTCACTGGCAGGGATTAGCAAGACTTTTTTTAGGATTTATGGCAAATGGACCATTCTTAATGACGCCACAGTAGTCATCTTGCGCACACTGTTGTGTGGTTAGTGTCACATACTCCATGTGAAGCCCAGGCTGCACGTGTGGCTCTGAAACTCCCTCGGTAGGAGCAACGTTTCGATGGTGTGAAGAAAGATTGCTGCAGAGAGGGCTGGTCTCGGGCAGAGAGAGCAGACTGCTCAATGTCACATTGAGGAGGAATACAAGATGGCAAAAAGTGTGCGTATGTGTGTATGCGGGCTGATGACTGACTAGGATGAGTGTGATGACCTGGGAGTGTGCAAACCGTAAGAAAGGATGCAGCAACAGGAGTCAAAATACATACAGCCTCCTGCTGAACACATAGTCTGAAAGCGAGGGTTGATCTTTCAAATAATGATTCAGACAAGCAAATATATTGGCACTGTAGCTGTATCTTACTCAGTGATCACAGTTTAGATGCAAGTGCATGTGACCATGCCCCTGTCTTTATTCTCTAATAAATATGGTTATTCAGCAACAATTCAAACTTAATGGTCCATGCACAAATAACGGAATAATTTTGACCATGTTTTTATTATTTACAAATGTATTTTATTGATTATGGTGAAAAGTTTTTACAAATGGTAAAAGTTATTAGTTTAATTTGTAAATTATTTTTTACATTTGATTCTCATTCTTCTTATTTCTGAAAAAGAGTTATTTATTTATTTATTTATTTCATTTTTGGGTCTGTCCCAAACACACACTTGCTGTCTTGGCCACTTGAGAACATGTATACATGTACATTATAGTAAATGTCAAATCCCAGTGCCCTTATGGAGCTATGAGCACCTTGTTTATGAGCAGAGGAATACACAGGCATTCATCGACGTACTCCAGTGACTAGTGCTGGCCATATGAAGGATTGTTGAATTGTTGTTATTTTTTATTTCTTTGAGCAGAAAAATTTATTCTAGCAGCTTTGTAAAATTATGTTTGTACCACTTTTTTTCACATGACCTATTTTAATGATGTTCTAACTATGTTTCTGGGCCTGGGAACATTGTCTGTGCAGGACCAGAAAGCACTTTGGATTTTTCATCAATAATTTCTTACTTTGTGTTCCAAAGATGAGCAAAGGTCTTACAGGTTTGGAACAACATGAAGGTGAGTAATTAATGTAATTAAATTTTCATTTTGGGTGAACCTTCCCTTTAACACACACTAAATCCAAACTTTCTCTAATACCATTTCAAAATGGTATTTGAGGCTAAGCGTATCCCATTCATTACATTCAGGAGCTCACATACTCCGAAGTCATGAGATGTGAGGAAAACTTTACAGTGTAAATTAATCCGATAAGACATCACATATAATGGGTATGTAAATAAAAATAAAAAAAGTAAACCTTTGCTATTGCTCTATCACAGTTAGAAGCACCACAATTAAATTGTCATTCATAGGGACTACTGAACAGGGATTTAGAAGTTTATTTTAAAGTACAAAGTATTACATATACAAAATATGTAAATAAATATGCATTTTTACAACACTGTGTTGTAAGTGTACTCTATTGGTTAATCAAAAGTCCTACACAGACTACAAGTGAGAGTATTGGGACAAGCCCGTTCGTTTTTTTGTTGTTGTTTTCCTTCATCACGCCATTGCTTTCATTAAAGGGATACTCTACCCAAAAGTAAAAGTCCTGTCATCATTTAGGCCCAATCCCAATTCTACCCCTTAGCCCTTCCCCTTTCCCCTTTCCTCTACCCCTCCGTTTCGCGCGTTCACGCGAACGGGTAGGGGTGTCTCGGTTCTCTTTTGGTTGGAGGGGAAGGGGTAAGGGGTAAGGGGAAGGGCCAGATAGCCCTTCAATCGAAGATTTTTCGGGACCACACTTCAAACTGCTCACTTTCAAATGGCTGATACAGCGAACAAAAAGACACATACATGTAAGCTTTTTTGGCATAGATAAAGATTTTAACGAAAAGTAATCATTTGTTTTATGTTACATTCAATTGTGAGTTCATATTAATGGTCATGTTACTCAAAGAAATGTTTGCAAAAAATCGCTAATATTTGCTAACGTCATATCATAACAGACTGCATGATAGTGCCACAGCATATGTCTGATCAGGGCGATAACTGCCGTAGACATTGATGGGGGCTAATCCCACCAATAATTAGAAATCGCTAAACCATCTTCTTAAATATGACCTATTCGAGAGAGAGAGAGAGAGAGAGAGAGAGAGAGAGAGAGAGATGGAAGTTGCGTGTATTCGCGTCTGTGCGTCTGTATTTAATAAAAGTCGTGGGGTAGCGTTGACAAGTTTATTTTCTCCTCTATGTGTGAACTGCGCGATTTCCGATGTGTGTGTCAGTAAGCAGCTCATTAATACATAACGATAATTAAAGGCTTTAATGTACAACAGCACATCAGTATATGTGTGTATTGTGAGAGCTAGACAACGAATGATGGCATTTGATTTCATGGTAGTGGTGTCCCAATCCTTAGGGGAATATTTTCTCCCCTACCAACTCTGACACTCTAGGGGAAGGGGAAGGGGTATAAAATAGAATTGGGATTGGGCTGTTGCTCTGTCTATGATGTATGTGACGTTTTTCATTAAGGTAAACAGAAGTCCATATAATGCAGGTCTACAGGAAGTTGATGCCACACAAAAAGCACACAAAGCAAACAATGGTAAACAATACAACACCAGTTGATGAATCTAAATGTTTTCAGAAGCAAAACGACAGGTGTTGTGAGAAAAATACTCCTTTCAAACTTTTAGATTATCACTTTTAGACAATAGTTTTGAACTGATTCACGAGTTCACACTAGTCTTAAAATGCCAGGATGTTGTAAGTTCCATTCACTTGCATTATACAATACATTTCCCCCCATACAATTATTTGTGTTCATCTGAAAAACATCATTTGTATACATGGCATGAGGGTGTATAAATATTGTCCAACTCTGTGCATGTTGTATATTTTTCTTAAGGACAGTAGGTATGCAGATGACAACAGAACAGCAGCAAAGCATTTATCGTGAAATTACCGTCCTGACATGCTATCTAAACCCTGGGCTTCTATGACGAGGACACTCTGTTGAAAGTGAAGCCTCGGATTACTCTGAAAGCCAAAGCCCTGTCATCTCACCTGTCATGCATGGCCAAACACAAAATATGGAGTGACTAGTGCTTCAACACTTTCTAAAGGGTGACAAAAGGAGAAGGACTCTGTTAAAGTGTCAGATTTACAGAATCAGAACTGTAAGCGAACATCATTGCAGCTGAAAAAAAGTGAAGGGAGGTCAGTCATATGACTTTATTGTTTAATCACAGCTTTCATTTCCATGTGTGACTAGATATTAATTCTAAAAGCATCAAAGGCAGTGCATAATGTGGTTATGGATATCAGCCTCTTGTGAGTTTACACAGTGGGATTTGATGTTTCATAAACTCTGTTGGGTGTGAGAGTCAGTTTGTATGAAAATTCTTGATGTACGCTGTTGGTGACATATAGGAAAATAATTACTTCATTTTTAATGAACAGCCCATCATTTACCAGCAGGCATTGAGGTCAAAAAGCCATCTTATGATTCTCCTTAAATTAAATAATTTCCCACGGACAATAAATAGTTATAGCTATCTGACTCAAACTTGATTTTTAATTAGAAATGCCTGATAAACCAGTCCCTTATATATATTATATATTATATACAAAATTTAAGTTTTGTAATGTATTGGCATCAGCTGATGTTTAATATTTAATTGTACATGCTCATACAGTATATTTTTACTGTACAGAATTATTTTGTTTTCATCTAATTCTTCTTTTCAAGTTTTAGTTTATTCCTTAATTTATTCCTTAAATCTTTTAAAAAGCACTAATAGTAATAATGCTGCTAAAGGTAAATTTTAAAATTAATAATAATAAAAAAGAGGATTTCAGTAATGTATTGAGACAAATAACACATAACTTTTTAATGGCCATTTATCAGTGTTGGTTATCTTAGTTATAATTTTGTTAATAATTATCTTGGTTATTTATCAGTGAGAACATTATTATAGAAATTGTAAAGATGTATAGTGAATGTAAGTCTCATTTTAAACCTGTTTAATTAGGCTATTTACACATCTGGCTGTCAGATCTCTGTCAGTTACTTATTATTAAACGCCACAAATATAAGACATTTCAAAACAGAAAGAAAGCATAAAATGTAAGAGATAGTTATAGTTACCATCTGAAAATGCTAGTCTAATTAGAGCGACAGTCATGGCAAGAGCGCTATTGACATGACGTTTCATCAGCATTCCCCTCACGCTGTCAACTCTGTCACCTGTTGCCATAACAGCCATCTGTGCTGCACATCAGTGCACGACAGGCTTCAGAAACATGATCTCAAATTATCAGGACCTATCATAAATGATAAAAAAAAAAAAATCCTTTATTTCACATAACTTTTGCTCAACACTGACAGAAACAACCTTAATACATAATGCATAATATAATTAATGAATTCAAAGATATATATATATATATATATATATATATATATATATATATATATATTGTTTGCATGAACTACTTCTAGCAATAGGATTATGGAGCACAATCCGCTACACAATGAGTCTTAATTTAAAGATATTAAGGTTCTTTAGATAGTGGTAATATGGTAATATCTCATGACCTTTTGTATGCTGCGTTATCTACAATATCACCTGAAACCAAAAGGTTTTTAATGGTTTAACCTTTGTCATGTTATGAAGATAATGCAGTTCACTGAATTCACTTTTACTCTTTACTACCAACGGCCTGGAAATACAGCATAGAAACAGCCTGTTTTCCCACAAATGTACTCTCTTCTTTGCTTTCTAGTGTTTATGCATTCTGTTTTGATCAGTAACAAAAGTTATTTCCTACAAGGAAGAGTGAAACGAGTCTCATTATTATTAAAAGACAGTTCAAAACCAGCCAGGATTTGCTCAAGGCTTCTCAGATTCTGCTGCTGATGTCTGGATTGACTAATTCTTGATCTGATCTGGTGAAATGACATTTTTGCATGGGCAGCCACTGGGTAGCTATTCCCTCTGGAAGCAGCCTGCGCATGAATTATTGATATTGCCGATACACATCGACATTAATGTAAGAACTTTTCCAGCTCCTTAAGAAAAAAGGATGTACAACCTCCTGACATCTAGAAGCTTCTTCCTGTGCAATTAATGGAAGAGTCTTACAGATCACTTTTGTGGGTTGATTCATTAAAAAAAATTCAAATGTGGAGAACTTAATTATTACATATTTGTTTGCTTAAGCTTAATAATAGTAATAATAACTGAAAATAATTTAATATGGCTAACAAAAATGATTTCATAAAGTATTATTTATCATTTATTTGCGGATGTTGCTTGTTTTGATGCATTATGTAAAGCAGTTACATTAAAACATTTGTGAAGTTTTGGCTTAAAGAAATAGTTTAGAAATAGAAATAGAAATAGCACTCACCCTCAGGCCGTGCACGATATAAATTAGTTTGTTTTTCGTATGATCATATTTGGAGAAATGTATCATCACATCCCTCGCTCTCTAATGGATTCTCTGCAATGAATGGCAGTTAAGACAGCTGATAAAACCATCATAATAATCCACAAGTAAATCAATTAATGTCCATATTACATAACACTTCCTCCCTTTTATTCACTCACATTGAAATTTTCTGAAATATTTGTTTTGGACTGTTTTGACTTGCAAATGATGCTTGATCTGTGCATATTTCTCTTCTGATTCAGACAAGATGACCTTTTCACTGTAGAAAGCAATATGGATAGATAACTCTTTTTTTTGGCTCATAAACATGCAGTGTTTTGCTTCAGAATATAATAATTGATGGACTGGAGTCGTGTCGTTTACTTGTGGATTATTGTGATGTTTTTATCAGCTATTTGGACTCTTATTCTGACGGCACTTATTCACTGCAGATGATCCATTGATGAGCAAGTGATGTAATAAGTTTCTCTAAATCTATTCAAACACATCTAAATCTCGGATGGTCTGAGGGTTACAAAATTTTCTGTATGTTTCTTGAGTGAGCTATTCCATTAAGCTTTTCAATTTGGCTAATGCATGTCTCCCAAAAAAGTATAAAAAATATGACATTGATTACATTTGTTACATCCCAGAAGTTGTGGGCCTTTTTGCCTTTTTTTCTTTCTTTTTTATTAGTTTTTTTTTTTTTTTTTTTTTTATGCTCCAGGGGAAAATTGGACACATAGTATGTCTTGTGGTACTTGTGATGTACACGTTGGAACATTCAGTGACTTTGATGTATATGACACTCTAGTTTAGAAGTGAGTTTTTTTTGGTTAGGTAGAACAGGATAATTAGGGCGTGAAAACGCTGAAGACTAGCTTACTTTATTTTTCTTTCTAACAGTTACATAAGACGTTAGACTTGAGTTAGATTGGTTTTGTTTTCTTTTCTTTGGCGTCACTTGTGTTCTCTTCCCCGGTTTATTGTTATTAAGTTTTTTGCTAATGCTTATGTAATTATTGTTTTTTCCCTCTTTGCTATTTTGATACTTTTTTATTTTGTTTATTTTTGTACTACTATTATCTTATGCCGCCTCATTTACTGGTAAAAATACACAACCTCTATTGACAAATTTGTGTATCTTGCCACCATCACCAACGCAAATAATAATCACAGTCTTAATGTTGGGTAGATTAAACCCTGGATTAAAATTAGAAGTTTGTAACACCATTGCATTTCCATTGCTGTGACATTAGTGCAATGTTTTCTATAGTAACTCTGTGTCTTGTGCGTCCGCTCATCTGTGCCCTGCAGGCAGTGTAATTAACCCTGTATCGATCAGCCCGTGTACACCCTGTGGTGAGGCGGCCCGTGATAGCTGCTTGTTGCTGGGCTTCTCCATGTGTGCTCTCAATTCATATTTAATCAATATTCCATTAAAGTTGTGTTTCTACAAAAGCCCAGAGAGTTCTGAGTGGGGGTAGTAAAGCAGCCAGTGTGGCTTTGTTTTTTTTTTTGGTTGGACAATTCAGCAAGTTTTTAGCAGCTCTGTCCTGAGCAGCCAGACGGGGAGAGGATAATCCTACAATGTCGAGGTGACTGAGGGGAAAGTATTGGATGGTCAAAAGCTAAGGCCATCGATTAGGAGTTTTGCTGTCACCGCTGTGGCCTTTGTCTGTCAGTGGTGATAAATTAGTCCCTGTGGTAAATATAAGGCCCCTGTGGACATCCAGAGGCAACATTTGTAAAGATCACAAGAGGTTTTTGCTGTTAACTGATTATCATTAAATACACAACATAAAGTGGGTTTGGAAAACTGTCGGGGTCTGTCGTCCTTAACACACAGTCTAAACATCACTCTCACTTCTTCTCCTTCTTACCTGATGAATTTATAATATAAAATAGTTTCTGTGACAAAGCTGCATCCGTGTTGTAGCAGCATATGCCTTGGGTATGGTAGAGCACTCGTGACAGGAGTTGTCCGGCAGCAGCTGCCCTGACAGGCTGTCACAGAGCAAAGATGAGGAGCAGCAGTTTAGTAAATGATTAAATGCTCCTTGCTGTACTGAATACATAACATGCCTCTCATGAGTCACTGCATATCAGATCAAGCAGTTTCATGAAAGCAATGGTCTTTTTTTTATTTTTTATTAACATACTTTGTACTTTTTTTTTGCACCTACTGTATTCATTTTAAGGTGGAGTATGGATTAAGATTTGATTCTGATTCACTAGTTCTCAATTTAGTTCCAGTTTTATTTAGGCATATTTCAGTTTCAGTGTTCATTTGCTTATCTATATTTGCCAATGCTTTACATTATACAGGACAGTGTTTCTGACGGTGTATTCGTTTGATATTTAGGTATTATTACAGTATTGTATACTTGTATAGTATATTTTATATTTACATGATTTTCATTTTTAAGTTTTAGAAACTTTATGCATCTTTGTCTTTTTAGTTTTTTTTAACTAAATGTTTCTGTTTAGATTTATTTTTGTTTTGTTTTTTTAGTACCTCAACTTGTTGTTGCCAAGGCAACATTTAAAAATGCTGTTTATCTAATATTTATATTTTACTTCAGTTTTATTTAAATGAATGATTTTTAAATGAATAATAGCAAAACTGATTTAAAGATAGATTTTCCCCTTCTTTTTTTTTTTGCAGTGACACATTAAACAGAGTAAAAAGTGTAAAGGCAAGAAACAACATTTTTTGCCCTTTAAAATAGTACTGTTGGGATTTACTTTAGATGCTCAGTGAAGAATTAGCATTTCACATTGGCATTGTCCTTGTTTTAAACATCAGCGACATACTTTACAATTTTTTTTTTGACTTTTTGAGTTTCCAGAACTCAATTTCTTCAATTGGAGTTCATTTAAAAAGTTGTTAGAGCTACAATAAGATATATTGGATTTCATGTGGGTCTTTTCAACGTGTGAAATTGAATTTTACAATACTAATGAATTAGTAACAAGTCATTTATCAACCATTTACATAGTGTCTTATGCAAAATTAATACCTTCTGAATAAGTTATTAACAGGAACTTGTAAAAATGGTGCTGGGAGGCTCACTGCCAATGTTAAATATTGAGGAAAAGCAGAGGCAATGACAAAACTTCTGCTGAGAAGTGTGAAAGGTGGGTGTAAGATCTGTAATCTCACAGGTGTCTCCACAGATACCAGATGAGAACAAAAATGCAAGTGTAGACAGAGGAGAGCGAGAACAAAATTGAACCATGTACATTATATGAACATTTCCTCAGGCCATTTGTCACACAAATGATATTACCTCCTACCTCAGAGAAGACTGTGAAGCAGAGACGGTGCTTGAGGCTCTAGAAGAAGACTTTTGGCAGAAACACTCTTACAGGAGAAAGCGGAGAGAGAAAAGTCAGTTCTTGAAGAACAAACTTACTCGTCTCTCACTCAGAGACACCTAATCTAACCTTATCCACCACAACTCCACTCTTAATACACGGGAGACTGTCATTTAGTCAGCCATATCAGGGCTGTCAGGCGTCTGTAGATTCCATTCCTTCTTTCCGAGGGAGGGCAGAGGGTGGTGATTCGGATTTAATGTGATTGGGATGTCAGTGATGGCATCTCTGGCTTATCGCCCGGACGTCTGCTGCAGGTGACACGGCCGACAGTAATGAAAGTCTTACTCTGGCGGAGATGAGGCCATCAGAGCTTAAAGTCAGGCCTCTATCTGATTAAGAAGAGAGCTGTGGAAGAAAAACTCAGTGCCAAACTACGGGACACAAGTGCATTCTGGGATTTTGGACAGAATCACTGTTTTACGGCTGATCACTGAGTCGGCCAGCGATTTAATGAACGAGCCTTATGACACCAATTCTGCAATGGATATTAAAATCAAAAATATAGTGAAAACACTATTAATTAGCACAGTAACAAGATCGGCAGTTTAAGACGTTAACTTGTAAGCACAAAACACAAGATACTTCTCTTTTCAAATATAAATAAAGCTTTACTGGATAAATCGAAGACATATAAACTAATCTAACACACAAACACACACATTCATACAATTTGCAGGAAGATAGACAGTAAATAATGAGTTTAAGGGAATGAAAATGTGAAGCCCAAGTTTATAGCAATACGTGAAATTGCATAGACATGAACAGCCATCAATCACTTAATTAACCCTTGCTTTGAGTTCCTCAATGAGGTTAAACTTTATATTAAATGCACCAGTTCAGCTCAGAACCTGGAGGTAAGTTACTGGCATTGTATGTGTAAAGGGGTTCACTTTGGTGTCTTCAAAAAGGGGGTTTCCCATGGTTGCTGATTTGCTGGATGTTCAGTAGTCATTGAAGTGAAGGGTTGGGAAGCCAGTCGTTGGGCGTTGGCTGAAGATGAAGAGTTGTGGGTTGGTTGAAGTTTCAGATGGACACTCGAGGTCGGACTCACGGCGATAGGCAAAACTTAACTCAGAACACGAAACTCAGGCTGAAGCACGCTGGAATGGCACTCAAAGGATGCAAAAAGTAATTGCAAAAAGCATGGATGAAATGGGCTGTGGGACACCTCCCAAATGGTGTATTAACCAATTAGATAATGTCTTTGCTCGGGGAGTTGTATATTCCTTCTTCCTATTCATAAATCAAATGTTATTTTATCAATCACGTGGTCCAAATTTTCCTGCTCTTGAAGAGTATAATTTTGGACACGATTCCTACAACAAGAATATGATACTTTTGACAAATAATTGATTGGCAGAAATGATCATGTGCATCTCTTTGACCATCAATCTTGATTACTTGCCCCAACTTTGAATATCTTCTTTCCGAATTGGAATTGTCAATAATTGCTCTTTTGTTCTAATGTTGAAACCTGTTCAAGTTGCTAGTTAGTGGACTTGCTTCTGACTCGTGGCACTATAGGATTTGATTTACATCTTGAGCCTTTCTATGGAATTTTGGAATTCAACCATGCTCCCAATTGAATATTTCATTGATCTGGATCGCTCTGAAACCCTATATATACATTAGACTTTTTGTTCAACAAGGATACATTAAATTCCTGAATAGAAATTAAAAGAACATTTATCTGAAATGTTGACATTTTTTTAACAATGCATAAATCTTTACTGTCACTTTTAATTAAAAAAAAGTATCACATTTTCATCAGAAATATTAAGCAGTTCAACACAACCAAATTAGAATGCATATTAGAATGATTTCAGAGTGATTGACAATGAAAACTGAACTGATGGCTGCTGAAAATCCAGCTTTGCCATTACAGGAATAAATGACATTTTAACATATATTCAAGAAATTATTATTATTAATATTATTATTTCGTGTGATATTTCACAGTATAACTCTTTTATAGTACTTTGATTAAATGTATCATTGAGCACACAAGACATATTTCAAAATTTTAATATATAATTTTAATATAATATATATATATATATATATAAAAAAAAAATATATATATATATATATATATATAATATAAATGCAATTCCCAAATTTAAATTCAACTTGAAAAGAAGTAGGATATAGAACTGCAATTAAAATTCTGAATGTAAAGAAATAGGGTTTAAATAAATTGAAAGTAATTCATGTAACTGTATTTTTTTAAACCAGAATCTTTTTTGTACTGTTTGACATGACACAAAATTTGTTATGGCAGTAGTTTATACAGATCAGGGTGAATAACTCACATGGACTCAATTTTTGATTTTATGGGGCATTTCATTATTGCTTATAAAGACTAAAAACGTAGAGATTAAAATAGTCTTACAGTAATATACAGTAGTTTTCCTTTTAGTGAGATGAAAAAATAAATAAAACTAAAGAAAAATCAGTATGATCAGCCTATTACACACGTTTGTCTTTTTCATGATAAAATAATTATAAACTTGGGTGGACATCATAAGTTGAGTTATTTGACTGAGTTGTAGTACCGCTAATTAAATGACTCTGAGATTCTGAGAAGAGAAAGAAAAGAGTCTGTATGTGTCAGGAAGTCCTTCCTCTCCACCAGCGCCAATTATCTTTGGAGATGGCAGGACGACACTGATTCCGGCACGGGGTAAGATGGGTTTGCTGTCCTCACCTCTCTCCCACTGTGTGTGGGCAGCCAGCCATCTCATTACCACACACAGAACACAGCCTCAAGTTTCTCCTTCTTTTCTTCTATTTTTGTCATCATTTTTTTCTTATACTAGTCTCCTGTTTTTGCTTCTCCACTTGCCATCACAGTTAGTATGTTTACTGCCAGGGGATCACAATGACTTATAACATTCTTTATATGAACACAGGATGAAAACATTCGAAACACTTTGTCTCCTGTGTTTGGAGTCACTGGATCGTTTCTTTCAAATATAGATGCAACCAGCAAGAACATCGTTAGATTCTTTGTATTGATAAAAAATTCAAATGATCATTTACTGACCTGAGAAGTAGGCTTTTCACTGTATTTGATTATAGTCATTGTTTTAACCAGAGTTTCTAAACTTGGGTTTGTGAAGAAATTGCAGGAAACTGAAAGGTAGCTAGCTACCAATGTAAGGTTGGTAATATAAGAATTATCATCTGTTTGAATTACTCCTTGGGGTGGATGTCTTGTTCATCGATATACCATTTTATTTAATTCACATGCCATGTCACATGATCCTTCAGAAATCGATTTATCCTTGCTAAATAAATAATAACAAACTTTATACTTTTATGTATACACCATAGACCAGGGCTCCTCAAATCTTACCCTGGAGGGCCAATGCACTGCAGAGTTTAGCTCCAACTGATCAACCTCACCTACCTGTGATTTTCTTTGCTCAGTGTGTTTGATTAGGGTTAGAGCTATACTCTAAAGGAAAGTGGATCTTGTAGGCCAGATTTGAGGATCCCTGCCATAGACATAGTGTCTTTGACATCACCCATAGGTTTCTGAAGAGCATTTTTAAAGCCTAAAGTGGATGAAGCCAGCCGTCACCATCTTTGCAGCGTGTTACCTTTGCAGGCGGGAGCTGGTTGCTGAATCCACGCCTGCCTAGCTTGACGATGGAGACAGCATTGGCAATCCACCTGTCACTTAAGTGGCCACACCCTTAATCATGCAGAAACTTAAGACTTAATATAATTTAAACAGATGAGTTTTCATGAAGGGCAGAATTAGCTAAATATATATATATTTATTTCAGCAGTAAAGTTGGGCATTTAATCATGCGGAGTCTATGGAACTGACTACCTTTTGGAGCCAGCTTCCAGCTGCCAGTCGTTGAATTGCAGTTTCAGTCACTTCTGTGTCTAGCCCCTTTCACACTGCACGTTAGAGTTGTGACGTTCGCGAACGAACCGATTCTTTTGAACGGCTCATAAACATGAACGATGGGAGCCGAGTAGCGCTGGAGGGGAGCCGTTCTTTCTGTCATTCATTTTCCCTATGCGTGTTTCACACAGATGCACTCAAATAAGCTCCTCCGCGAGACAGAACAGTTATAGGGGGAGGGGCGCACCCAGCGTGATGATATTAAATTTGCCCAAGGACAAAAAAAGAGAGGCAGAAAAAGCCATAAAGTAAGGAACTGCTATGTATTTATTTACATTGAATTTTGTGTTCATTTAAAACTTGTTCTTTTAAAAACATTAAAATGTTCTTTTGTGATACTGTTCTTGTATAGAAATGTTTCACTAAAAGCTGTTTTGCACAGACATTCATTGCAGCCCACTTATTGTTCATTGACTTGAAGGGGCTGATGTCCTATTTGCAAAGTTTACAGTAGTAATAGTATGTAGTATGTAGACATTTCCATTTTATTTATTCTAATTTTATCTACTTTAAATATTTTTTTGTTTTCTATCAAAATGTTCTTGTGTGATGTGATAACAATGTTCTTGTGTGGAAGTGTTTGTAGTAAAAGCTGTTTTGCACAGAAATTAATTGCAGCCAGCTTTGTTTTTGATGTTTATTTGTGAGTAGGTATTGTATGAATAACATAAGTATTGGTGTGTCATATCTGAGTTTTAATTATTTGACTACAAATCTCACCTCATCATTCCTCCCAGTGATTATTTCCAGGATAAACTGAGATGCCCCCAAGCTGGCTTCTTAAAACTGACTAAATATTTAAAAAGAGCCAAAAGAGCCGTTCTTTTGAACGGCTCTTTGAAAGGAACGGATCGTGAAGATCCGGATCCCCTCAAAGAGCCATAAATCCCATCACTACTGCACGTCGGACCCGCAATATTCCCGTAACATTGCCTGGTCGCCTTCTGTGTGAAAGCAACCACGTCCCGGAATTGATTACCGAATTGAACCCGGGTCGGGGACCTAGTAACATTGCGGGAATCGATCCGGAACGAGCGCTGTGTGAACAAAAGCCAGATCTAATTCCGTATCGAAGTGATGACGCGCGTTATCGCGCGACTCTTTTACCGGCTGTTTTGAAGGAAGATCAACATTCGCGACGAAAACATATGTGCAAACTGTAATGAAGCAGAGATCAGTTAGTTCCTCACTTTCCGCGCTGACGCCGAGATCGTTTGCTTGCTTCAGTTAAAGTATAACGTGCCAAGCGTTGTCGACTCGTACATTACACGTCACGCGCTGATGTCACGTGTCGTTACGGGATCTTCAAGGGTTGTGTGTGAAAGCACGCACATATACCGGGTCATCACTGGCAGTGTGAAAGTGCCAAATCTAGCGACCCGGGAACAATTACAGGAACACTTTACCCCTGTATTTGCCGGAATGGCAGTGTGAAAGGGGCTTCTGTTTCTCGAAAGAGACCAGAAGGTTGCCGCTTGGTATACACATATGTTATTTTTTCGATTGCTACATACTAACAATGTTTTATAGAGAAATGGAAAAAATAAAGATATTCTTGATTTCTGAAGGTAGTAACCCTATCCACCAGTAACAACATGCTGAGTAAAGGTCATTGCACACTGAGTCCGAAAATTTCTTTTTTTTTTTTTACTTTTTATTCGAAGCATTCCCAAATGCATTAACTGAATTATCATGAAATATCTTTAATCCTCACCTTTACAGATTAAGTCAAAGTAATCTAATAATGTAATCTATTATACTCATAAAACCTGTCTGTTTACTAACATATATGGTGTCATTTCATTAAATATTTTTAATACAACTAAGTTTATATTTAATGTGAATTTAATATTGATTGTTAATATGTCTAAAAACAATATCAGTTAGGCTACTAATCATAACACTTTCATGTACAGAAAGAGAGCAAAAAACATTTACATTATCAAAGAACATTTTCACTGACAGTTTAGTTCAAGTACTCTCAAAAACTCCAATTAAAATCACTGAAGCTGTTTACACTATGAAATTAATAACTTACAGATTCGTACACACATTTGTTCTAATCACACTGGTGTGATTGTATTAAATAAAGACAATATAAATCAGCTATTTTTTGTCTTTTGGAAGCTGCATTCAAAATCCACTTGGTTTAAAAAATCTAAGGGGGCATGATGCGTCTGTACCCAATATTTCCTTTCTATATATTTCAATGTATATATATTTCCGAGAGGACAACAAAATCATCCTCACTGCTTGAAGACTCCATTTTGTGCTGTTCTGCAAAATTTTTTCACAACGCATTGATTAATACGCATCAGACTCAGTGTGCAAGGTTTCTGTGCGTGACAAATTTTTTGATTTTCGAATACGAAAAAAAAAAAACATACAAAAATTTCAGACTTAGTGTGCAGATACCTTAAGTGGGATGTTTGTGGCAACAAACAAATTGACTTAAAGATTGCTAAATACGCTGTTATTAAATGTAGTGGGATAATGTGTCGAAAGTAAAGTTTCCCCTCTTTTGCTGGATCAGTAATAGTTGCCTTGTTAAAGAGTTTAGATTAGTTACAAAGACAAGAAACTAAACTAGTGTAATTAACTGTAGCCCACAATTACATTAATGCTACACAGATACTGCTTGCAGCCACCATACCTGAACTCTTTGTTTGTATTTTTGCATGCCCTTGAAACACCCTAAAAAAATCAGTACACCCCCTTGATATAGAGCCTCTTCCCCAGAACTGGTGAAGGTCTAGAAACACCCGAGTATAACTGCAGAGTGAAATTATTTACAAACACCGAGCTACATCAGAAAAGTACAACAGTGAGGTCTAAAAGATGATTATGATTATAAATTAATCTGGAAGCTATTTTAGTTGCTCAAGGCAGTTTGAATATTAATGCTTATAACCAGCCGTGTTTTCTCAGGGCCTCTGATGCAGTGATGTCTTTGCATAACATCAGTCTGGACCCGACATGACATGAACCCTGTGGGAACAGCTTCAGGTAGAGAGAGGGAACTGTTCTGAGAAAGCTCCGCACAGTGAGGATAGGAGAGTGGTCTCAAAATATATACATTAAAAAATTAAATAAAAAATAATAATTTTGGATCTAAAACAAATTAATTTGTAACAGTAAAAATATATGCTCTCAAACACACACACACAAACACACACAGCAAGAAGAATTTTTGGGGTTTAGACAATGAAAACCCTTCATGCAGTTCCTGCTGCATGTTGAAGTAGTACCCAACCATGTATATTTTAACTCTATATTACATGTTGTGTAATAGACTCCCTGTTTGCCACTACCCTGGCAGATTTTCACCTTTGCTGCTTCAAAAGCTTCATATAGTTCGGTAATCCCTACATGTGATGGGTGCATCGGCGACTTCAACACTTGCTGCCGTTTGATCCACGCTGTACCACACTTTCTGCACATCTGCGATAGGCTTTGAAAATAGAGCTGGAATCTCCCTTGAACAAGAAGCAGCATTACTCAGTGTTAGCCTGTGACTACTGTAACTGCACTAATGAATGTCCTTTGAAGAAAAGGGCACGTGGTTCAGGATTAGATTGTTACAGACTGGAATCACAGCATGAATCTAAGGCATCTCTTCAAATATTCAAATCCCAAAGCACTGATATTAGCACTGTTTTTTCTTTTTTTTTTTTGCACTTTGCATTATTTTGCATCTTGTATTTATCTCTTGTGGGATATATGAATTAATCATTGGAGTAGGTGCCTGACATGGCACTTCATGAGCATGGCTGTGATGGTGAGTATCGAAGGTAACACTGAGTTGCTTTAATGTTAAAAGATATTATGTGTAGAAAAATAAGTAAAATGTAAAATATTTTCAAAGCTGTCTGCTATGAGCTATATGCTAAAAGTATCAGCCTAAGTAGAGTATTATGAAAGAGAGATTAACTGAGTGAGTGTGATTGCCTGCATCTGATACGGCATACATTCTTCATCTCAATCTCATGTTCATAATGGAGAAAATAGATTGAAAGTCCTCTGAGGGAAGTGATATTTGTCGTAGTATGTTTAACATTAATTTAACAACATAGGAATCAACATAAATCCAAAGTCACTATCAAGGAAAGTCTTTTCACTCTGTGGCCTTATTTTCAATGCCATAAGGCTGCTATTTCATGCATGAAAGACCAAGCCATGTCTACCTGAATATAGGGAAATCCTGAAATCTCAAAAAGTGCCATATATTTAAATGGTTTTCCAAATCACCATCATCATCAAAAAAGAAAAAAAGAAAAGAAAAAAGAAAACCTAACATGAACTGTCTCATTGTCTCTTATGCTTAAAAAGTTTAAAAGCTATATTTTAGGCTGGAGGATACAGTATGTCACTGACGACACGTTTCAGAATGCTGACAGTGCAACAGCAGCTGCAGTGATGTGATTGGTGTATCAAGTGGTGATTGGCTCTTTTATTTAGAAGGAGAACTTCTGTTCATGTGGGTGTACCATCTTGTTATTTTGATAAAGCTCAAATGTCCAATAACCCAAATTTGAGGTTGAGACTCTTGTTTTTGACATGGAATATCTGTAAAATGAATTTATATTAAGAAATCTCTTTCTTTTTGCATTTCAACTTCATGGATCTGTCTTTAATTGTTTAATTCTTCATGGCCGGGAACCAGATTCTTACAAAAATGTTTAGCACAGTGGTTTTCCCAGTTAGCGTTCTCTCACGTCAGGCATGATGCAGACTACCAGAGCCCTTTGTTCACGTCTGCGAGGTTTCATTGAGACATTTACTGATCTGTGTGTTCATCAAGACATTTACAGACTTGTGCACAGTGGATATGAGGAATGTGCATGAATTCATAATTAAAGATTACAGTTGAGAGCTTTTTTCAAACATCTGTTCTGATCGTGGCTTCACAGTCAAAGATAATTAATCTTCTTGTTTCTCAGGTGATCGTGGTAGCATATCCACATGCCGTCATTTCACTGCATCAGTCGTCTACGGATAATGAAAGCAAATTGAATATATTCCTTGACCAAATTTATAACTAGAAGGAAATGACGAGCCTCCAGAATCCCGTTTTGAGTCTTTATACTTCAAGGTTTATGGTTTTCAATTTACTAGTTTTATGTGCCAGTCCTCTGCATCAAAAACATGAAATATAATTCAAATAGAGTGTTATGCTGTGACAAAAGCTTAAAAAAACTACTCAGATAAAGGTTAGAAACATTCAGTTTGAATTCAAAATGTACTGTAAGTGTAGTTTTGGGATATGATGTGCTACAGCAACTCCCTGCCCATTTATTAAATACAAGTTTAATCAAACTGACCTGAAAACAACATTTTTGTACTTTTGTTAAATGACTTTGTTTATACCTACGTTGTTCATTTTACATTGCCAATTGCAAAATCACACCTTTGGAGATCATCTTCAAGTTTCATCCTTCAAAACTGAAAATGAATTGCAGTATTGGTAGTGTAAAAATGGGTCAAAATATCCTACAACAAAACTGAAACACTAGACCAGGGGTTCTCAAGTCTGGCCCTTGAGGTCTACTTACTTGCATAGTTTAGCTCCAGTCTTGATCATAGATTTCTAGTAAACCTGAAAACCATGCTACGTCCAAAAATTCAATCGCAAAATGATTTCGGCAAGGATTCGAAAGCAACGCAATGGCTTAAAGATCTACAACAAAATACACCAACTCTGGTGAAAAAATATAATATTTAATTAATACTATAGTGGTTTCCTGCTAGAAATAGCATCAAATGTGGAATAAGTAGGTTAAAAAACTAATAAACAAATTTTTCTCATTTTTCCCTGATCCTTCATACAACGGCAAAAGGGAATAGAGAGATATCTCTGAGGATAAACACATACGCCACAGTCTGCTTACTTATGGGCGACACAAATACAATAACACAATGTGCATGATGAATATGAAGTCTAATGTTTTTCCATGGAATGTACAAAAAAAAGCCTCATTCCCATCTCTTTCCATATGTTTTTTGCAGCTAAATTTAATTTTGAGGTGTTTCTCTTTCTTGAGGTAATTATAATGGGGCTTTAGCAAAACATAATTCAGATACATGATTGACAGAAAGACCAAAATACTTTTTGCACTAATACAGAGTCTAAATTTAGAGGTTTTTCTGGCAAGTTTTACATGAGCTTTCTTTCTCCGATACTTATGGCAGGGTCAAAGCTTTGATCATAACACCCGTTATAATCTGTTGCGCTGACCGTTATGAACTCTATATCCATATCTTTTCCAGATTGGCCTTTTCAACAGATCTCTTTTATGTTTGGCCTGAACTGGGGTCAAGCCTGCTTTCATTTGCTTAATGTTTGCTGGTCTGTTAGAACTAACACAAAGTTTGTTTGAAGCCAAAAGCCCCAAGAACTTGAATTGTGAAAAAAAAAAAAAAGATATAGTATACTTTTTCTCTGTCGGTTGTGTCAGTAATAGCTCACATCAGTGTTGCAGATGGCTGAGACACTGAGGTGATCGGTATTGTATCATATCATTCAATCCTATGGTTCATTATTGTGTTCAGTTTCCAGATCTCAATCTGTTGTTGGCTTGACAGTTCAACAGCATTAGCCAACCGTTTAAATCATGTGATAAGCATTCACCATATTCAGCTCATGAATATTCAAATCATAACTGAGTCCTGATTGGAAACCACCATGAACACTCAATGGCCACTTAACGGTTTTCATTTCTGTTAATAATGCTTGAATATGCTGAAAGCTGTGGTCCCATTACAGGTGGAAAGCTCTAGATTTCTCAGTACACCTGGGTTTCACACTCTCATGTTTATTCTTATGGGCTTTGTAATTGCATAATGAACCAGGAGAGAAAAATAAAAAAACACAGCTGTTATTTTGGGTCATGTTGCCAGCCGCTGGCTGCCACCCGTTGTGTGAGGCTTTTTTTTCCACCTTTTGCATGTATGTATCTCTGACAGATGGGTTGCTTGGCTTCCTTTCAGAAAAAAAATAAAATAAAATAACAACAACAAGCGGTTTTGGCTGTCAAGCGCACAGACTTTGTGACACTGTATGTTGTCACCACAGACTTCTCAATATTTCCATCATTCCAGCATGCTGGAATTTAAAATTACCCATGATGCTTTTGATAAGACATCTTTACACATGCTCTGTGCCTGTTTAAAAATTTGTGTCAGATCTGAAGCTTTTGCTTCTGTATAAATTATGTGCAGCAAAAGTGCAGACTTGAACTTTGTATTAATTTGTTATTGATTTACTTCATACATTATTTAATTGCATTTTATTACATTATTATTATAAAATACACATAAATGTAAATGAAGCCTAATTAGCTATTGTTACGTTTATGAACTTTCTGTTTTCTTATTTGGTCATCTTCCTTTTCTTGTTTTGTTAATTGATTTATCCCCAACTGTCTCCAGTTACCTCATCACCTTCTGTGTGCTTAAATACCCTGTCTGTTTAGTTCTTCTTCGTCCGTGATTATTTGTAATATTGTAAGTTAATGTAATGCTGTATTTTATCTGTTATTCTCCTTCGTTATCCAGTAAACTCCTCATTTGATCCAGATCCTCCTCGAGCACTTTATTCTTACGTTAGCATACACCCTTACCTGTAACAGTTATATAGACTATGCCTATTTTAAATGCTATGCCAGTTCTGATACTTTTGTTTCTGAATAAATTGTATTTGATTATATATATATATATATATATATATATATATATATATATATATATATGTTGCTTTCTAATTTTATATATTTAATGTTATTTCAAAATTATTTATAATTATAGTAAAATGATTAAACACACTATAAATACAATTCAATAATTATATACTCTGTGCCATTTCTGTTTTTTTTTGCTGCTGTTTAAATTATGCCTTATTTATTTATTATTAATTACAGTAAAATTATAAAATACAACATAAAAAATATATAATAATTCACACAATAATACAAATGATTCAGTAATAAAAATTCTGATTTCAAAATAAATTACAGAAATTCATATAAAAAATAAAATTGTTTGTGGTATAAAAATGTCTGTGTGTATGGATTTATGCAGCGTCTTACATCTTAGCCGTCTGAAGACGTTTTCAAAAGGTAAATCCTGTGGTGTGCTGTGGATGTTGTTTAATGGCTCTCTTACATAGCTATACTGCAGTGATTCATGATGGACAATTTTTGCCCAAAGCTGACAATGACCCATGCTGGTGCTCAGGGCACAAGGGTCACAGAGAGCGAGCTGCAACATGAGCAGAAGGCTTTCTGGTGTCCCTCTGGCTCATGTGTTTGTTGTGTCTGTGTGTGTCACTCATCAAATATTTGAGCTTACTGTTTTTGGAAGTGTTTTTTGTTTATCGCCATATGGGGATGCAAATTTAGCTTAGAATTTTTTTCCAAATTGCCAATAAAACTGTCAAAACATATGCATAACGCACACACATACAAGGTGAGCAAAGTAAATGAAGAAGCAAAGCAGAATAGTAATTCTACATTGCCAAGCTGTCAGATGTTCACCAAATGGTGATCCAGTATTGCAAAACTATTTTTGCACACACCAGAAAACTTCTACTTAGAACACAATCTCAGAATCTGACAGTGTGTCTGTCCATCATTAATCAGTCCTAACGAAGATTCAGTTTTGAAAAGCCAGGCTTGACTTCCGGAATGCATTTCATTAGCACAGGCATAAAAAATACTTTTATAAAGACATTTATAGCTCTCAATATGAAGTCAGAGCAGGTTAGACAGTCACTTTCTAACTCTTTCATAGATGTCAGGCTCATGCAGAACTGCTGATATATTCTTAGTCCAGCAAACGTGAGAAAAACTCCCAGCTTCCTGTCACTCACCTTCAGGTCATTACAGAGCAGCACGCAAAGTTTTTGCCAATAAAAAGACAGCAGTTATTACATGCACTGCTGCACGACCCTGAATTCCTCAGACAACGGGATTAATTATAACGAAGGACAAAGAGAAGCTTATCTGTTCTTCTGTGCTCGCTTATGTCAGTGCATGACAATGACTGAAGGAGCTGCTGAAAAAGCTGTAGATGACTTTTGTACATCTATGAAGACCTGGTTTGTGTGTTACATAAGATTAAATACATAAAGTAAAAACATTTTACTAAATGAATGAAAATGTTGTTTCACAAAACTTCTAGTGGAAATTATTTACTCTTTCAACTCTCAAGCTTGTTTAATTTATATCCAGAGTAAAAGGATGATCAGGATCACAAATTGTAAAATTGTTATGCCAGTCAGTCAAAATTCTTCTGCAGCCCAGTCAAACAGAATGTCCAATTGAACAGCATTACGGTTTGCCACACAAGTCAACATTCTGTGTACGTCTCTGGTGAAGTCTTCAGTCTGAAAGTCCCCTGGTGGTTATGCAATGGATGAATATTTCATTGGCTAAGTTTGGGCTCGACCGTGCGCACACACACACACACACACACACACACACACACACACACACACACACACACAAAAGCAGAGGCTGTGTAGACTTTTTAGTTGTGAAAGATTCAAGCTGTGGCCAAAGATTCATTTTGTTTTGAATTTTTTAGTATTGGTGTAATTTTGCAACATTATGAATGAATTACATTAGATATGTTTCGTTGTTTATATTCATAGTCTTATGTAGCCAGACTTGAGGAATAAAGTCTGTTCCATGTTGCAGCTTATTCTGATAAGGGGTGGGCGATATGAGCAAAATCTTCATGATATGAGTCGTTTTATTTCACGGTAACAATAGCACGATTTATTGTTGTTTTGAATAAGATCTTTATGATATAAAATTTTTTGAGACCATTGAAATGTTATAATTCTTGTCACCAGTGTCAACATTGCAAAAAAAAGTTAAACAAACAAACAAACAAAATTATATACAAGCAATAGGAAAAACTGACTACAATTGAACAAATAAATAATAAATGCTACATACATTATATAGAATAATAAATTATATAAAAAACACTGCATATTCTTCACTCTGTAAAATAAATATGTATTTCTTCTTATTAAACTTACAAAAGGGATTTAGTCAAGCTCAGTTAGTTTTTCTTTCTTACAGTTTTTGATTAACATGAAAGACTTTAAGAACTGCCTAGACCCATTATACATGTTACACATGCTTTTTATTTGTCAGCAGTTCCCTTTCATTTAAGACAATTTATTACTATATTTATTACTATATTTATATGGATACTTGCAAAGACTGGAATTTTAACACATACAAACAATACGTTTTCATGACTACGTGAGCGTGTAACCACTATTGAGACAATGGACCAGAATATTTACTGGTTGACAAATTTCTACTGGTTCATTTAGTATTGTTAATTGTGTACTGGTATATCGCCCATTAATTTGGAAATAACTGTCTGATCAACATGTAAAGCTGCCAACTGTTTTTTATTTTCCTTTACATGCAATGTAGTGGCACATATTTGTTATTATTACATTAAATTATATCAGATATTTGACCAGTGCCTGTTTTTTAGTTTAGTTCATTTTAGTGCATAAAAAATTGATCATCATTAGTGAACCATAACGTTTAGACTAAATAACTATGCTGCTGTGGAATTTCTTCATTAACCTACATACAGTTACCTTCATACAATATAAAAAAGAATGAATAATTCATAATCTGAATCTAAATTTATAGATGAAAGGCTGCCGGTGTATGATGTGCTATAAAATGCCACAGTTAGTGAGGTAATGTGAATAATGAACAAAGCCTGTCTTACTATCACTTATATAGTACAGTTCATCAAACAGACTAAAACTGAAGGATGCCATTCACATTTTCATTAAAATTGTTGAGGAAGAAAGAATCTTAAACTGCAGTGTTAAGGTACGCTGACATCAGCGATCTTGACAGATGTCATGTTTTATGAAAGCGCACCCCACGAAGCATTCAAAGATAAAAGCATCATGTCAAATTCGGGCTTCTGTTGAACAGCTTCTGGCCATTTGTGCTGTTAAGTTCTAAATGACATTGAGTTCCATTAGCTCATTAGAAGTGAAGCAGTGTGTATTTCATTCAGTGAGATAATGAAGCACACTGCTCATTAGCATTTCACAGTACATGTCAGATGCATCTCTAGAAATTAGTTCATTGTTTTAAAGTAATTTGACAATGTTACCCATGACGAGACGCTCACTCATGTAGATAACATAAAACTTCAAATAAATGATGTGGAAAAGATAAACAAATGGGAATATGAAGATATGGCTTGAAGCCAACTGAAATAAATGTATAGAGGAAATAGTCACACTTTATGACTCTGAATATTTAATAAGGTTAAAAATCCTGAAGAGGCACATTGTCACAATGAGACTTGTGTTCTCAGGGCAATGATAATAAATAAATAAATAAATAAATAATAAGAATGAGCTATAGAAAACAATAAGAAACCATATCTTTTGTACCATTTTATAATCTGAAGAACCTTCTTTTGGCACAAAATACATTTTGTGAACCATTTAAACAAAAAAAGATTCTTTGGAATTGTGAAGCACCTTTTTAAGAGTGTACACTCGGACAAATACTATATCATATGTCTATAAGCTATGTCTGTTTGAAGCTATTGGCCCAATTATGCTGGTTGCCAGAAGGACATTTCTAACTCCAAATTATGCTGACATTGAGTAGAGACGGAGGTTTGAGACCAATTATCCTGTTAAAATCGTTTATTTCAAATGACTGTTTGCTTAGCGGTAAACGCCAGTCATTAGAGCTTCAATATTGATCATGTCAGTGGCACTCCAGTGTTTGAAATCCATGACACTATGTTTCAAGTTTAAGTCTACCAAGTCAGCAGCATAGTTTGTTGGAGTGCTACTTTTAATGAAGGGAAAAATTATGATTCATCACCTTGTGACTCAGAAACACTGCTGAAAATCTTTTGACACAGGCTATCTCTCTCTCTCTCTCTCTCTCTCACTCTCTCTGTCTCTCACTAGGTTTGGCTTTAATCTGTCACTTTCAGCAGAGAGCAAGCCGGGTCCTCTTTGAGCTGCTTCAGCCTGCCTTGATCTCACAGCTGGGAGATCGAGTTCTTCTGTTCTTCTTCTGCAATCCGTGGACCTCCAGAGGTCTTGGTGGCATAAATCAGTGAGCAAAAAAGCAGCCATTCAGCCTGTCAGTCAGAAATAAGCACTGCATGGCCACTGCATTGCGAATGTTGACATTTCTGTGTGGCTAAATAAGGCCAGCAGGTGTCAGTTTGTATTTTTGAGTGTGTCGTTGTTAATCTGTCTCACTGACATTGCAGCCTCTCCTTTTCACCTTCACTTTAATTGGGTGCAGCGCATAAGAGAGAAAATGGACCATGATTTTCATATGAATGCAGGGAGTAGGAGGGAAAAGGGTTTGAAATGAGACAGTGATGAAAGAGGTGATGATTGGACTGTAGTGGGGAAATGGGCTTTAGTACAGATGCAGCTTTGTTTTTAAATAGAATTATTTAAAAAATAAATGTCTATTTTGTTTTAATTATTATTTAATGTTATTCGATTTATGTATCTTCTAGATTTTTTTTTTTTTTTAAATATAATGGTTTGTGTCTATTATAAAATAAAAGTACATTTATTTTATTTTATTTTATCTCCGCTTGCTTAATCAGCACCATGGACAGCAATTGTGACACTGTGATACTTTAAAACATTTAATTAACCCTTTTACCGACTTTATAATAAATCTTCCTGAAGCAGCATAGTAACAAAGGAAAAATGCAAAAGTAAACTTGAGAATAGTTATCTCACAGGTGTTAAACTGATAAACAACTGTTTTATCCAATTAGATTATATTTTTCATTTTCCTGTTGTTGTGAAACATCTGTTGCTTGGCCTTCATGAGTTTTCGCTAACTGTTTTCTGGCAGACATTTGCATCCTTGGGCTGTTATTCTTTATTTAGCTGTAATCAGTGTTGTTGTTTTGACCATTTCTTGGTATTTCATAGCATGATGTTTGGGACCCTACATACTGTTACAGTAATCATAATAACATTTTCATTACAGCAGCTTGATGCAATCTCATATATAGTAAAAAAGAATTGCTGATAAAAGAGGATCATTTATCTTGATTTGATACTTTTGACATCTTATTTTGAATGAAATTAATCTTTGTCATTAATTTTTGTGAATTAAATTTATTGCAGGGAATTCAGACACATGAAATATTACAAACAAACAGAACTGCACTGTTGCAGTGTTACCATATCATTAGTTAACAAAATTAGATGTCAAGAACTCCCATCATGTAAAAATAACTACAAAGCTGTTCTAACATATGCATCTTATATAGGTTATTCTATATTGGCACATCCATGCACTTTAGCCTAGAAAAAAAAGTGAAAGTAAAAAAGTGAAGTTAAAAAACAACCATAAACCTGCTGTCGTTATACGTAAGAGTTTGACATTCACTGGTGTAATGCCATTTGTCAGAGGTCTCAACTGCTCTTTTTATCTAAATAATAAAGACAGATATACTTGTTATGGGTTGGTGAGGTACAAACTCATGAGGGCAAAGGAGATCAATAAAAGGGGTATTTTAATTTGAATATCCAGGAGACAGGTAAATAAATCCGCATTAGATCAACAAATAAACAACGAGAATGGACAAAAATACAAAACAGGAAGAAGACTTTAAAAGGCAGCTGATGAGGGGAAAACAGGTGGAGGGAGTTAACTAATAATGACTAATGAGCAAATGAATCAACAACCATAGAAACAAACAAGGCAGGAGAAAGGGAATCACAGAAAACTAAACCAAAAAAGATCATGACCATAACAGTACTGTTCAATCTTCTTTCATGCTTAGAGAGCCTTGTGTGCACGTTTCAGGCTTTTGTACTTATGTAGAGCATGAGCAGAGAATAGAAAAGTCATACTTCTATTGAAATGTGACATTAGAAATGCTGTCAATATTCATTGACCCCATATTTGAATAGAGTGAAAAACCTTTCAGATTTGAATGCAACAAGTACATTGACGACACAATGGCATGAGTGCTGAATTGTTTTCATATTCAAATTTCAAGCAACTGTGAGGTTGAATGGCAGCCTGTTATTGATGTGAATGACCTTCAGCATTGCATTAGCTCACGTGGATCTGTGTGGTGAGCAAAGGCCTGCCCTCTGCAACTTAATTAATAGAACGTCACACTGATGGGAGAGAATTTGGTTCGGGCTGAATCTTCTGCACCATTTAACCGTATAATGGGATGGTTTCTTCAGCGTCTTCCCAAAAGCCGACCTTGCCTGTGCCTTTGAAGACCTGCTTTCAGTTTTTAGTGAATGGAAGTATTGGTGATGGAGGCAGAAATGTCTAGTGGAGCATATTTGCTGTCAATAAGACTGAAAGCAAACAGTTTATGTAAACGAGACGAGTGGTACAGGTTTGCATTTGGCCTGTGTAAGTGCATGTCAGTTTTGTAGAGGTTTAGATGAGTGAAGTCGAGTTTGAGAGAGGTACAGAGGAAGAGGGTGAGATAAAGAAAAAGAAAGAGATAGCAGGAAAGAAGGGCAGCGAGGAAGGCTTATGTTACCCCTAAAATAGTTCAACCAAAAATGTCAAGTTCTTTACGCACCCTCATGTCATTCAAAACCTATTTGCTGTTATTTTCCTACAGTTTTGAAAAAAATCTTTATAGTTACTGATAGACAGTTCAAGGTGACCATGTCTGTCAAGCTAAAAAAAAAAAAAGAAAAAAGGCACCAGAAAAGCACTGTTAAATTATGAATTGTTTGCATTCTTTTGAGGTCATATGATATATGCTTCATTATCATTATACACTAATAAAATCATACCATCCTAAAGCTTGTGTTTGCATCTAGAATTAAGATGTTTGCTTACTAACCAAAGTGAAATGCCCAGTGAGTGGGGCTAAAATGTGGGTTCAATGTGTGACCCTGGCGGGTTTTTGTTGATAAAATCCATAAATATGGAGCTGGATATGTGATGCTAACCTTCAAAGTTATCAGTTTTCAAACGTCAAAGCATGTTAAAATTGATTTGAATTCCTCAAGTACTTGTGTGAAAATTAGGCTTTATTAATCAAAACTGTGGACTTGCTAATCATACTCTGTGTGAAAAGTAATAAAAGTTGTCAGAGTTTTGCTGCTTCTAGTGTTCATTTCAACTGGAAACTGCAATGATTCATACTTTTAGGTTCTTAAATGTACTTAGAGGCATGGATTTCCAATGAGACCAGGTAGGAACATTTAGTCAATAATTACTCACTCTCATGTCGTTCCAAACCTTTAAGACCTTCGTTCATCTTCGGAACACAGTTGAAGATATTTCAAAGAAAACATCAATAATGACACTATTTAACAGTTCTACTCTTTGAGTCATTGACACGTAAGATAATTTTTTTTAAATTAAGTTATTTTTTGTTTTCTTTGCACACAAAAAGTATTCTCGTAGTTTCATAAAATTACGGTTGAACCACTGATGTCACATGGACTATTTTTACCAGTGTCCTTACTACCTTTATGTGCCTTGAAGGTGTGCGTTTATATTTTTGCAGGAACTGTGATTTGTTTTTGTTTTTCCCGGGATTCTTTGATTAATAGAAATAATTTAACAGGTTAATCTTTTGTAGCAAATGTCTTCACAGTCACTTTCATTAAATTAAATGCATCTTTACTGAATAAAAGTATTAATAAAACAAAAATCCCCCAAACATTTGAATGATAGTGTACATTATATGTCAAAATTTGAAGGGGAATAGTAAAACACCAAGAAGGATCCTTTCATTCTTCACCAGTGGGTTCAGGCAGCAGGATCCATCCTAAAGGGAGAGCTGAAGATTAGCTCTGACTAGCTTTGCTGGTGAAGAGAGAGGAAGAAGACAAGATGCCAGGCCATCACACACAGATTAAAAGCAGAGTGTGGATGTGTGGATGAGAGGACGTGCGTTTATGTGTGGCAGGCAGGCTCAGACAGCATACGCCTTCGGCTTCTCACTGCCTCCGAGATTCGAATGACAGCTGAGGGTCCCAGAGGAGCCCACTGTGAGGCCTGAGTGAAGTTCTCAGAAATCGGGGCTGAAAGGACAAGATGCAGAAAGACAAAGCAAGCACGGCAAAGCAAACTCAACTGGCTACAGTTATTCGTGACTCGTGGAACTTGTTGCTCACCGTTTTGTGTTGACTTTTGATTGGTAATTTCACATTTACACACTATTCTGGTCCACTAACACGTAAAATACAGTATATTTACAGCACATAATGAATCACGATTGCTTAAATCCATGTTTTAGTTTGTTCTGATACTAAATATATATGTAAAATCTGATGCTAAATGTACCCCAGTTGTCTTCATATAATTTCAAGACAAACAGATGTTAATCTCACTGCTACTTTTAGGAGATTTCCATTTTCAAATGACTCAGACAGGCTTCTGTTCTTCATCTGAAGGCAGCTACAGCATGTTCTCATGTGTATGCAACACCAGTACCTTCCCCGCGACTGGCCCGCTGAGACACTTCAGCTGGCATGATTCCTTGAGTGGCACTGACAGCCTGTCGCTGAAGTCAGCTGCTCCTAGAGCACCTGAAAATCAATTGCACAAACTTAGGCTGTGTTTCACTTTCTGACATAATAGGTAACGATGTCTTGTTGTGCTCTCTGTCTTCTTAGTGGTCTGTCTCTTCAGGAGAAGGATGGGTCGTAGTTAATGTCACTGACCCAACAAATGATGATCCAAAGTGCCTGTGTGGTCTGGGTTTGTACCTGGTGTTTACAGCTAAAAAAACAATGCCACTGCATTCATATGCAGAGTAGTATGTACTAATTGTGTAAACCGAAATCACACACACATATCGTAGTGTGTGTGACACTTGAGGAAAAGGGTAAAAAACATGGCCTTGAAAGGATTTTTATTTCTTTTTTCACAGGCTGTATGAAAGGACGATTCAAGTAAAAATGTCAGACTACTACAGTTAACATGGTTGCAAAAAATAAAATAAAATTGCCAAAGCACTGTGTGTGTAAAAGAAAAGGATGCATGAAATGGATAATGCTACAAAAGTTTAATAAATGTTCGTTCTAATATTGAAACATTCTATTCATCAAAGTTTCACAGTTTCCACAAAAAAAAAAAAAAAAAAAAATATTAGAATGATTTCTGAAGGATCGTGTGACATTGAATACTGGAGTAATGGTTGCTGAAAATTCAGCTTTAAATCACAGGAATAAATTACATGTTAAAAATATATTAAAATAGAAATCAGTTATTTTAAACCAGCAATATTTCACAATATATATATATATATATATATATATATATATATATATATATATATATATATATATATATATATATATATTGCTATGCTTTATAAGAATCAAAATTGTTTTCATTGTTGTCCTCTTTGTTTTTCTCTCTCTCTCTCTCTTGAAATCCTAATGATAGACAAGCATGCTCCACTTTTTGTGAGTGCTTTGCATTTCCTCACAGTATCTGATTCACTATCTTCCTCTGTCAGTCCTCCTATCGGACTCGAGTCTGTGACAGTCCGAGGCATACAGGAAATTGCATTTTCACTCGTGGCGTCTGAGGCAGAATCTTAGTTCCTATTAAGTATTCACCAAGGCCCTCGTCTGCTGCTTGGCAGGTACCCCTCCATTAGCAGAAGCATTTGGAACCATTGACACTGATAATTTCTAATTAGGATTCAGCAGTGACAGACAGGCTAATTGGCGGTTCTCCCTAAAACACACTGGTAATGGCTGCTCATATTAATTACATGCAAGAGAACATGTTTTTGGATGGCAACCACAGTGAAGAAAATAGAGTGCTAAAGGGGCTCACGAGAGGGTTTAAGGCATGAAGCATAAGCTCAGTGTTTGTGGATTTTAGGCATTTAAAAGTCACTTCCATTGTCCATGCACTTTAAACCAAACACATTTTAGCACAAATATGACAGATAATTCAGGAGTTTAATGTGGTTGCTTGTATTTAAAGCTTGAGTAAATGCATTTGCTTGTTTCCAGAACATCATCAAAGCTCAAGGAGAAGGGCAATTAAGTCTTCATTAGGAGTGAAGTGGGTTTTTATGTCCGGCTAATAACCCCAGTGTCATTTTCCAGAGCCTTGGGCATTGCCTTAGAGCTCAATGAAGTATTTGCTCAGTATGACTATAAGGCTAAACAAGACATGGCGATTTTCTACCGTGATGCGATTACTGTTCCATAGTAGCTGACCTGCAGGTCACAGATGTAATTATCTGACGCGCTGTGGTTAATATGATGACATAGTTGAAAGGCCAAGCCATACTTAATGGCCTGTTCACAAGGCCAGCGATCTGAAGAGTTCGTTTTGAAACATTAATAAAATAGCGCTATTTAACATTATTCCTGGGGTTCTTTAGAGTGTACAGATGTGTGTTTCTGAGTGCTTGTGTTTATTCACGTTGATGGTAAACAAACATGTTAAAGGTTAGTATGAGTGCTATTTACACAACGATATTGAAGTATTGTGTCTACGCAATCACTTGAAGTTTATAATTGGGGCATTTAATGGTGTAATCTATCCGGATGACATTTTAACACGCACTTACTGAGTACTAATCCACCTTATTAGAGAGGATCTGCATGTTATCGTAGAAGAATTTCTACTTATTGTGTTTCAAAGTTATTATATATATATATATATATATATATATATATATATATATATATATATATATATATATATATATATATTTATATATATATATATATATATATATATATTTATTTATATATATATATACTTTTTCACTAACTTATATTTACTGTATTTTCGATCAAATAAGTGCAAAAATGCATTAAACTAATGTACCGATTCCAAACATAAAAGTGTGCTTGAAGACTTTATCAAAAATAAAATCTTGAAAAATTGTGATGCAAAAGTGACACAATATACACATATTTCCCAATGCAGGAAGGGAAGAAATTAGCCAATTTCCTAATGAAAAATATGAATACTTACTCTAAATAATTAATTAAAAGTGCCATCTTTTAGAACGCTTTTATATCCAATGTTTGAAATATTAGGAGCAGATATTTTCTGCTCTTTCATCTGTTATGTCGCTAACTCAAGAAACAATTCTCTGCCTTCCACTCTCTTCAATATATCAGTACTTCTCCTCCGCCTTCTCTTTAGCAAAGCTGTAATCTCACAGGCAGCTTTCCTGCAATATCTCCTCTCTGTTCCAAAATATCTTCATCGACTTCATTCATACTTGGCTTTCTATGAACCACTAATTTCATATGAATGGTTTTACCAATATTCTTACTAACTTTCTGGACCTTGAATGTGGTAGTTGCATTGCTATCTATGCAGGTTCAGAAAGCTCTAAAAATTTGAAATAAAATATCTTATTTTATAAGGTCTTACGGGTTTGGAATGATATAAGTAAGTAAGTAATGACAGGATTTTCATTTTTGGGTGAACTATCTCTTAAATCTCTGTTTGAGATTATGATGTATATTATTTCAGACTCTCTTGCACAATGTATTTTTTTTTTCTCCCACATTTTAGACCTGCTTTACTGTTGCCTGGAGAACACGGCGAGACCTCCCGCGTGTCTCAGGTGATTAAATGTGTCTGACATAGGATTGCACCAGCACACTCGTTAGTCGCTGACAACAAACAAAACCTCAACAGCCTTGTCTCTTGCCTCAGCCGTGTCTCCGTGACAACTCCACCTTAGATGTACAGCTGGGAAGTCTTGCAAACAAACTAGGATAAATAAACAACACATAGCATGACAAGGTAAAGCATTCCTGTGGCAAGCGATTTGAGTAAATACCCTTTACATTATTGACAATAGCTATCCTGTTTATTTTTTCAGATCCCCTCACTGATTTACAAACAAGTATACAGTATCGTAAACCTCAAGCAACTATCAATATATAGCTAACAAGTGAAATATATAACAATTCTGTTTCCTTAGTACTTCAAAGAAATTCTAATGTCGAGGGAAGCAAATTATTAGGTTTTAATAAAAAAATAAAAAAAATAAAGTAAAATAGTTACTGCGAAAGTTGCCAGTGTATGGTTTACACAGACATTTTAAACTTACTTTACTTTATAGGTCTTTTTAATATATTAAATATATTCTGTGCAGCTGACCTTTGACCAGCATTAATGCTCAATGCTATTTTAGGAAGACGTTGTCTTTTTTTATTCTTGCAGTATGAGAAGGTCACATGACAATACAAACATAATATCCTTCTTTGAGGAGGATAGAGACTTTTAGTACTTTGCATTGTACTGTGAGTTTCTCTTCTGTTTTGTTGAACTGTATTTGGATGTTTCTCTCCTCTGTAAATGACTTCCACGAGGGTCTCAACCCAAAGCCCTAGCAATTTAGCACCTTGGGAAGGTGTTTTCCCTGTGCTCTTTTCCATGTGAGAGGGTGTTGTGCACCTGAGGCATTGTCTGTGCTGACCTCCTTCATCCCAACAAACCAGCGCTTGTGTGGATGTTTTACTATTCCAGGCAGCTCTCGTGCTGTGGGCCTGGGTGCCTTCAGAATGTGTTAGTTTTCACAAATTGCCTGAGGGTGATAATAACGTAATCAAGAATCCCCTATCTTCACCAGCACTCTGCTGCACCACCATCTTCAACCTGATTTTAAACCTCATAGGTTGCTTTCTATGTGATTTATTGTTTCAGTCACCCCTTGCATTTTGCATGGTGGCAGTGTCTCATCTAAGGTCGCTGTCCTCTGTTCCTCTTTTACTTTAACCTCACGTCTGATCTGTCCTACATCACAATCATCCTTATTAATCCATTGGTTTGGAAAGATGTTGTAGCATATAATTTGATCTCTTTGGCAAAAAGGTAGGCTGAACTCTGATCCCCCAACCAAAAAAATGTTTTGTATGAGTTTAGTGTTACAGTTTGATTAGTGTTACAGCCCCTGGTTCCATCTGAACCCCTGTGAACTCTTTCTTGTGCATTGCACGGCTAATTTCCCCAGCACCATTTTGTAAATATGGTTGTTAAATAGCCACCTTTGACTGTGTATTTTTCCTTCTGCTAATTTTACGTTTTCTTTCTGCATTAAAATATCGTGAGCACCTTGTAATGCAACGAGGATGAGTGAATAATTGTAGCAGTGGAGGATCCTGGCATATTGTCTTTATATATCTAATTTTAATATTACATACCCTAACTGTAATACTGCATGATGTTGGTTGCACTTTGTCGTATTTGATATGCCATTTTAACCACTGCAAGACAGATAAGCACCTAAAACCTTTCAATAAGTCTACAGATATAATCTCACTCTTAATCGCATTTTTCAGGGCGTAATCTCTCCCATCAACACAGGCTTAGGCTTGTCAGAGAAGATGAGCGCCTTAATTCTGTTCCATTTATAGCACTTAACCAGTACCTATGTACAGAGACAAATCTGTGCCCAAATCCCTGATTCTTCCTCATGACAGAGTGCTGTAAGCTACTTGTTGTGATCTGGATTGTGGCGTACCTTGGGCCAAAACCTATCGAAGTGAGATAGGTGGAGATAGTGAGAGAGTAAGCCTGCTGAGGACCTGCACAGCAGTTTTCAGAATTTTCTAATTCTGAGGATGATGATCAATATGACCCCAAACACGATGACCTCCTTGTGAGGGACTCATAAAATATAAAGGCACTAGGAAGTTTTTTTTTTATTTTTTTTATTATTATTCTGTGACAAATAGTATAAACTTAACCAATACAATGTTTTCAGAATTAAATACATTGTCATTTTATTAAAGAAAGGTATTAAAATCACACTCTTGTGCTGATGCTCTGTATTTCTTAAAGGGGTCATCAGATTCCCATTTTCAAGAAGTTGATATGATTCTTAAGGGATTTAATGAAAAGTCTATAACATATTTTGGTTAACATTTCTCTATGGTAGTGTATAACAACACCCTTTTTACCCTGTCAAAATTAGCTGTTTTAGTGCATGTTCCTTTAAATGCTAATGAGCGCTGCTCACCCCACCCCTCTCTTCCAAGGGGTGACCAGAGCCATAAAGAGAGAGAGTTGTGACAACTCTGTTCACTCCAATGGACCAGCTTTTTTACAGGAATGGCAGATACTGGAGCTGCACAATAGTTCACGGAAGTTAGCGCTAATTCTATCAACGCCGTAGAGATGCAGCAGAAGAGAGCGCTGTGATGAACTTTTAAAAGGTAAGATATGTATAGAATAATATCAGCACAGATAATCAAATTACCCTGTGCATTAAAACAGATTATTATTAGATTATTCCTCATTTAATTCGTAGATTTGCGGGATGTTATTCATCCTCCTCATGCAGTTTCATGCATCGCTGTGTGATTAAGGCTTTTAAAAGTGAATTTGCTGGTGTGGAGTTATTGGATATACTGCAAAGGATGCAGATGGACCTAAGTTAGAATTAAAAGTTTGAAATAGGGGAGCAGTTTTCATTTCAGAATCATGCTAGGCAAAAAAAAAACAAACAAACAAAAAACATATATATATATATACACACACAAACACACACACACACACCACATTATAGAAGTAATCACAGTAAACCTGTACATTATTGCTGTATTTTATATTTCAACGTCTTAGCTACTTGTGTTGACGGAGCAGACTGAGCAGTGATGCCATAGGACTGCAATGTGATGGAGCATCACTTAACCATTTCTTATGTGTATTTCTCCATTGCTATCCTGCTTTCAGAACAGACCCCCCCGAAGACTCCCTGCAAAGGGACATCACCCCCACAATGAGTCTCATCACTAGTTTTGGCAAGTCTCTCCCTGTTATTTGTGTCTTTGTGAAAAGGTGCCAGTTCCCTAGTAGATTCCATCACATTTTGTTTGTATAATCTATAGATTGCTCCTACTGACTATATCCAGCCTCTTACGAAGACTTCAGATGACCAAACACCTGTGAGAGGACGTCAGATGAAGGTGACTCTGAATAAACATACACAACTGCTGAATTGGTCTTGCATTGTAATCAACACGATCACATCATGTAACCACTGCTTTAATTTGTTATTTTAAAATAATTTTTAATTGTTTCTGTAACACAGTTATACTTGTTAACAGAGCTCTTATTTTTGTATTGTAGAAACATTAATTTTCTGTAAAGCTGCTTTGGAACAATGTATATATACAAAGTGCTGTACAAATAAATGTGAATTGAACAAAACTTGATGCATCATTTTTTTCTCCTCTCCAGATCAGTAGGGAAACCATACATTCACAATCCTTCCTGTGAGTGACTGGAGCACTCCCATGCAGCACCGCAAACTAGTGGAGACTGTTCAAGGACAACATGTATTATACTGTAGTTTTCACTTAAAATATCTTCATTTAGTTGGAATGAATTTTCTAAAACAACAAACTGAACATTTACCTTGAAATCAGTAAAACGATAATGAACATTAGGATGTGATGTTTGAGTACCTTATTTTAATATCTCACAAGAAAGAATAATAGTATCCATTTATTTTTTAAATAGCAGTTCATGAAATGCAACATGTAAAACAGGTAAAGGTAAAAAAAAAAACAGTGTCAGTCAACATTGTGGGAGGACCTGGGTCTGTGTGATGTCACACAGACAGGCATCTGAGATCGGCTCGATTTGAGGAAGGGGGAATGATTTAACAAGATGATATTTATCATTTTCTGTCAGAAAACAGAAATGATATGAAATTAGAAATTAAAATTTTTAACCCATCCAAACCACCCAATTCACCCGCCTCCACCCCCCCCCCCCCCCACCAAAAAGTTTTTTTTGTAAATCCACTACACGTAGCCCTCCAGAGGTTAGCTCACCACATACTACCTTCTTTCCAGTAGCTGAGCTGGAAGATCATGACATTAGCAACACCGATATTGTGGTTTCACTTCCAGGGACTTTACATTCTGAACAAATATATAGCTTGAATGCACTGTAAGTCACTTTGGATAAAAGTGTATGCCTGCCAAATTTGTAAGTGCAATGAAAGTTCAGAAAAGAAAAAAAATACTTGTTAGTATCACTGTTGGGCAAATTATATTCATTTTTATATGGATCATATCTCTTTTTTGTAAGAACACTGAACACTGATACAGTATAATCTAAGATATTGTACACAATAAATACACATCTGTTATCAGTTAAAATAGTATTTATAGTAATAGTAATTATCTATTAAAGGACACCTTTTTTTCTTTGGCGGTATGAATTACAGTAAATTTGTTATACAAGCTTGGAGGTTTTATAGTTAAGGTTCATTACTGGACTAGTGTAGACACTGTTGTTTTGTGACGTAATGGAACATTTCCTTTCATAACAGCATCTGTTTGATTGTTTTGGTTTATTATAGTATATATAGTATATTTGAATGACTATAAAAAGCACTCCAAAGTCAGCTTTGTCAAATGAATGTCAGCAAAAATATTTTAACCCATTTTTGGGGTAATTCCTGCCATGCAGTTGACTCAAATTGGTCAGCCATGTTTTCGGACATCAGCAGTATTGCTCAGTCTTTCTTCTCAACCGACCAGAGTAACTGTAATACCCAGATTTTAATATGCTTTGTGGTCCCTTGGCAACTGTAATTTGTCATTAAAAGGCACCAAAGAGTCTCTCAGTGAAACTCAGGCTCATGAGCATTGTTATCTGCAGTATGCTTCTTTGCTTGGCTGTGCTAAATTTAGTCAATACTTCCTGGGTAAACGTCAGGCTGGTTATTCATGACAGTGGTGGTGGGTTCAACCTCCCAGCAGGATTTACACTAATGGAGACAGTGTCCTACTGTGACAGACAAACAGTAATGTTGGGCCTCGCAGTGAGAAATGAGTCCTGGGAAACTAGGTGGGATGAAAGATAAAGAAAAAAGACAGATTCAGTCAAGGCGAGTGTGTGTTTGTCTGGTAGTGCGGTGTAGAAGAAGAAAATGGAGAAATGCTCAGTCACAGCGGTTAGTGAAGTAAAGGAAAGCTGGAGAAAAAACAGTTGAACAGAGGGAATAAGATACTGTAGCTTAGAGGGGGTTATAGAGTAGAAGAACAACAACAGCAGAGAAAATATAGATTTTTCTAAAATACAATAAATAGATGTGTATAGTTGTATTCCTCAGCTTTTTATTAGTACAACATAGAGGATAAAGGTAGCACTCACAGACTCAATGGCCTCCAAGTAAAGACGGGCTGAGGTTACCTCTGCAGGTTTTATCAGAAAATAGTCTTAGTGACTTTGATGCTTAACAAAATTGATGCTTGTCTCTAAATATCTGATGTGTAAGTATTTGAAAAAAAAATATATATATATATTTTATTTCTTAACATGTATCCCATCTTTATTTGAGACTAGAAAAAGCCAATAAAGCTGTTCAGTTTGTGGACATAAAAAGCCTGAAGAGAATTTGTCTTTGTTTTATGGTTTCCCTTTGCGATTTTCTAATGCCGTTTCCAAATGTATTATTAAAATAAGGTCTTTGGTTAGTGCTATAGTACTTGAAGGGACTTTCATGTTTTTATTGCAATATAAGTTACACATTTAAACCTCAAATATGTATTCCCGAAACTGTTTTGTGCTTGATGTTTCTTACAAATTTCTACATGAGCATTACAGGAGTTGTCTGATTGGTCAGGCGTATACCTCCTTAGTAGTTATGTGTAGCAACATAGGTATGTAGAACACCTTAAAACATGCACTTGTGATGTGGAAAAGATGCTTTTACCCAGACAATCTTGTAGTTATGATATTTTTCCAGCAGAGGCTAACTGGACCTGCTAACCAGATAAACCTTGACACCTCAGAAACAACTCAGTGAAATCTGATTGAATGTATCAGGTTCCTAAAGCCTCTTCCACCTTACACACAGACAGACATTGCTGACCTGTGTTTGAGTGTTATTCACAGTGTCACATAACCTCCGGTCTTTTTCTCAACAAGTTCCTCACTTGGCCTTGCTCTGCAATGCACTGTTGATAGTAACATTGTGCCATCCGGTCATATGAACACTTATTCGGTCATGTCATCATACAAAAATACATAATACAGTGGCAATTTTTCACTTTTCTATTGTAAATAAAGATATATACAGAATATAACTTTCATTTATTTATTTATTTACACTGAATTTAAATGTAGTTGACTGTCTTTTAATGATGGCATGAGCAATGTAAGGTTTCTGCAACGTGACAAACTAACAGCTCCCTTTAGTTATTTATTTACTTTAATCATTTATTTATTTATGCAGTTTAATCTGGAGTCTAAAGCCATCACAGTGCAACACATTGTGGGAGTGCAGGTCCATCATTTACAACACAGTTAATCAAATATTACAATAATGTATTATGCATTAAATAATATATGATAAATATATTTTATATAAAATATACATTATAAAATAAATGTTTTATTTTTGCACGTTTGACACATTAGTTACATAAGTTGTGAAAGACTTCAGAGGATAAAAAAATAAGGAAAGACTGTAAAACTAGTCTACCAGATTTTGTGCTCTCAGCTGCAGATCTAGAGTTAGTCGTGAGTAAAAAGATGCTGATCGGTTGGAACTCAGCCAAAAGAATGAGACTGTCAGCAAAAAAGTGCATTTGGCCTTTGCCTTGTCCTTTGGTGCAGATCTTTATTATATTTCAGTGTGATTTAGGAACCATCACAGGAAGCACTTCAGATCTGTGCTAAATGCTAAGCTGTCAATAGAACCACCATCTGAGAGGCTCTTTTGGTGGCAGAAAGGCTGCATTAGTACCAAATTAACCTTTTCCCATCAATCAGCATTTAACAACAGCAATTTCTCTCTCAGTCACACGCACATTCACCGAGTGCTCATTGATCTCGCACTGACATTGAACTGTTTCCATCAAGAAACAATTAAATGGAAAACTCATGTGGAAACATGGCCAGCAACACATGGCCAGAGAACATTTTTGGTGTGGTTTATGGCTTCTGACACAGCTGAAATAAATCAATCCCCTCTCTGTACAAACAAAGCACAGATTAAGAATGGGGCGCAAGGGAATGAGGAAGATGTATGGAATTGCCCTCACATAGGGATCCAACCACTACAAGTGGATTAAAGGTATTTACTTTGATTCTGAGTGTGTTTTCTGATGAGCGTATTTCAGGGATTATCAGATTCCTCATGTAATGTGCGATTCAAGCATTACGCTGAGTAAATAGTTTGCTAAGCATTTCTGTAGAAAGATTATTGAACTCATTTCTGACCATAACTGCTTTGGAAAATAAAAGAAGAGGGTGCAGTTTCAATTTCAGGTTCAAAAACTCAAAGGAGTGATCCAGGAGTCATCATTCATCATTAATGCATGTTCATAAACAAAGCCAAATTCTGGGTTGGGTGTCCAAACCATTAATGTAAATTAAATGGGCTTGTCATAGTAATGTCAAATTACTAGTTGTAATTTATCTAGACCATTTCCCAGAATGACTATTCTCACTATTAACAAAATATTCAGTCGGTGCTGTGGAATTTTTATATCCTTCTTTCATGCCTTTATTCACTTATATTTTCAACAAACACAATTGTCGTCATAACCAACAGAGTGCAGACATGATGTATTGTAAATTAAAAGAGATTCATTGTCTAGTGTAGACAGACTAATTGATTATAATGAGAGTTGGCGAGAGTGCTGAACTGAGGTGATTGACAGCTTCAGCAATTATAAAGGAAGCATTTTTTGCGCACTTCCTGTATATAATTTAATTGCAATTTAGTAACAGATGATTTTCATGCAACTAAGAGGACCTATGTGAAGTTGTCCACTCAGTCAGTGGCTTGATTTATTGAAGATGGGTCAAGGATATGAGATGAAGTGAAGAAGTGATATACAAGTCACTTGGGCAGTTTGGTTTCAGTAAAAGCTGTTTTATTTATTTATTTATTTTGGAACTAACAAGAAAGTTTTGAATTCTGAAACTCTCAGTATGTTTTTTTTTTAATAAAATGACCCTTCAGGTAATGACCCCTTTAAGCCTATTAAACAAATCACTGTGTCTTCCAGTGTTACGGATGGTTATTAGATATTTAGGTTGCCTACAGTTTAAAGCAATCAGGCCCACAAATTACTCTCAAATGTGTTGTTGCTTAATTAACCTGGATAACTGCAGCTGTGGAGGCACCTGCTCTTGAAGTGAGTGCTGTGCTGTTTTAGTGATGCTCTACTGAGGCCACCGACTGATTTGTGAAGAATTGGCTGAACATTTGAAAGTACAGTATTTTAACAATATGAAATGAGTAATAACAGGATTGAGGCCAGTACCTTGTTGGATGGTCCTATCACCCTGCATACTTAAAAACCTAGCACAAAAATCTAGTCTGTATTTCGGACTACATTAGGGTGTTCTCACACCTGGCTCATTTGGAGTGTTTGTTTCAGAACCTATCCAATTTTTTTCTCCATTAGTTCATTGAGTTTAGGCATACCCTGTGTGAACATGGCAATTGCACTCGGATCCTCACCAAAATGATTGGCCCTAGATATAATATATATATATAGTTACATTTTAAATTTAAATAGTATATTTTAAATATATTTTATCATTTAGATAAATAAGCAACAGATAAAGCAACATTAAACCAATGGAGCGAACTTGTCAATTAATCTTGATGAATGATGCAAAGGAACGTATAGAATAGAATATAGAATAACAAAAAGAGAGAATAACAGTTTTACTCACATGTAACTTGCTTAAAGGGGGGGTGAAATGCTATTTCATGCATACTGAGTTTTTTACACTGTTAAATAGTTGGATTCCCATGCTAAACATGGACAAAGTTACAAAAATACCTCTTCCGGTTTGTCACAAGTTTCGGAAAGTTTTTTTTTCGAGTATGGCTCTGTGTGAAGTTAGATGGAGCGGAATTTCCTTATATGGGTCCTAAGGGCACTTCTGCCGGAAGAGCGCGCGGTCCCGTATAGCAGAGCACTGAGAGCACAGACATTCACTGATCAGATCGAGAGACCGAATTGTCACAAAAGAAGTGTGTTTTTGGTTGCCAGGGCAAGACAACCCTGCACAGATTACCAAAAAAAAAACAGCATTAAGGGACCAGTGGATGGAGTTTATTTTTACAGAGCATCAACGGAGTTGTGCTAGTGTTTTTGTTTGTTCCCTGCATTTCGAAGATGCTTGTTTTACAAACAAGGCCCAGTTTGACGCCGGATTTGCACATCGTTTATTTCTTAAGGATAATGCAGTCCCAACGAAAAAGGGTCACGATCATGTGTTGGAACCGCAGGCGGTGAGTAAAACAGCTTCAAATATCTCTGTGTTGTTAACTTAGCTATCGGCGCGTAAGCACATCAAGTAAACAACATGCGATGTTGTCATCAAGCTGCACTTTCCACATGTACAGCTTAAAAAAGAAAAAGACGACATAAAGTGGAACTTAGTCATTTTCCAAAACCTCTAAGCAAATGTATACAGTTTCAGTACATACCACATAGAGACGTTGTTACTGATGCTGCTCTTGTTAAATTTCAGCCTCTGGATCTGATTCTGGATCATAAATATACGCTGAATCTGACTGTTAGCCATGGTTTGTTTTGGATGTTTTTTTCCTCACGGTAATGTCACAGCTTCCAAAGGCTCTCAACGCAAAAAGCTTACTGGCGCTCGTGATTCTTTAGCTCCGCCCACACACCACGCCTCCAGCCACTCGTGTTTTTCCAGGAAAAATCGGTACAGACTATCTTTCTCTTATGAATATAATAAAACTAAAGACTTTTTGGAGTTATGAAGGATGTAGTACTACTCTATAGGTACTCAAGATTAACAGGATATTGAGTGAAAACGAGCATTTCACCCCCCCTTTAAGTGCAGTTTGTTATGCTTTGCAATGTCCCTAGTGAAAACGAACCGAACCAAGAATGCAGCTTTATAGCCTTTATAGTGTCCTTGTTACATGTTACATGTACTTACTATTATAATAACAATACAATCTTCGGACTCATCTGCTCAGTTGTGGTGGTCTTCTGCTCTGCCCTGGTGCTCTTTAACTCCACCAGCTCTTCCCTGGCTCTTTGGTCTGCCTTGGCTCTCAGGGTGCGTCCTGCTTCACCTTGGCACCCTGCTCCGCCCGCTTTGCATCAGTCCCCTGTCCCTCATGCTTGTTTTTTTTACCACTTTCGTTAATAAAGCTTTGCATTCAGATCTCCAATTCTGTTGTCATGCTCCCCATGTTACAGTTACAAGGACACCTTTAAAATAAAATAAAGTGTAACTTAACAAATGAAGTCCCTGTTTCAGAACAAACAAACAATCCACAGGTCTGAAAATGCCATAAGTGGGTAAATGGGGTAAATTTATCATTCATTTATTTATTCTGTATATGTTGACAAACTGTTTTTATAAATGTGTTCAACATAGAGGACATTGGGGCTAATTGTCACACTTAAGTGAATGTTTATTGTGGTGGGTTTACTGTATTCTAGAGAGTCAGCTTCTGAATTAAAACATACCCAAATGTCTTGGCTACAAAAAAGCTATTAAACATTTACAGATGCAGTTCTTTGAGCACAGCTTGACCTTTTGTGACAGCATGGTCCATTTGCAGTTAGCCCTGATCTCCCATATACAGAAGTTAACCGAAATGACACAAGAAAAGACTGTAACTAATTATTCGGTAACGTCAGAGGAGACAAAATATATGAGTTGGCTAGAGAGTCTGATTTAAAACCGTGAGTGGATAGAGCAGCATGCAAAACTGCAGGTAACAAGTATGGCAACCATCCAAGCCTGTGCAGCAGAGAGGCTGAAGCATCACGATATTGACTTACTGTAATTTACATCAGGGAGTTCTGAGCCCACTTCAGCTAAACTAGATTGGGCTCCATGAATAAATAAAGAGGCAAAGTTACAAACAAACAAACAAAGAACACAAAAAGGCTCAAACATTACGCTTATGAGAAAAAAAAAAAGAAGCAGTAAAAGGAATTAAAAAAAAATACAAAATCCTGTAATAGTTATTGTAAAAACAATTCAGACTTTGAAACACCCTCAGTCTAACCTCAAAGAGCCACTAGTTTGAGATTGTTTTAAAGGAGCATTTACATACCACTTAATCTCTTTGGGCCCTATCTTGCACACAGCGCAATTGACTTTGTACACCGACGCATGTGTCATTCCTATTTTGCACCCGCGCAGCGCGCATACACTTTGCTCATGTAATCTACACAGATGCAACAGTTATTTTTGCAAATCATAAATTGTTACACTAAAAAATATTAACAAATGAGATGACGGAAATCATTGTGGTGTGCCACGAAGATGTGAAAAAAATAGGCATAAATCTAGCTTACAAATTATTCAGGCTAATTATTCTCCCATCCCCATACAACACAACTTCTCTGTCTTTCACTGCTCTTACAAGAACATCAGTCTCCTCGGCTGTGAACCGCTCCTGGCGTGCGCCTGGTAAATACGCCATAATAATAGCAATCCATAATGGAACTTGCGCGCCTGCTTTTAAAGGGAATGTTGGATGATGCTCTGATTGGTTTATTTCACGTTATGCCCAAACCACACCTATGAATAATAAAGCTACTTCAGACCAACCCATTTTAGATTTGCGCCGGGCGCAAGAGCCATTTATCCCGCCGGGAAAATAGCAACAGCGCCGAGACCCGCCCACAAAGTTACTTGCGCTTCGCGCTTTGACACTTGCGTTTCAGATCGTTAAAATAGGGCCCTTTGTCTTGATTTGAAATGTTGCCCTGTGAAAGGTGTAATACACTGGCAAGTGTTCTGGTTTATTATGAATCTGGATCAGGCGAGTTTGTATTCTAGGTTGTTGTATTTTTCATAAAGGGCACACTGGTCCGTTGTGACTATAGGGCCAATCTCGTTCAGCTTGCTCCCATTAATGAGTTATTTACCGGGTGAATGCCAGACCTGTGTACATCACTCAGCTCTGACTCACTGGCTTCCTTGGCCTCATTTTCCACCCAGATTTGGTTACGTATGTTGCTGCTTAGGTGGTTTAGAAAATTCATGAAGACCAACAAATCACAAAAAAACTCTTAAGTACAACATAAACAAAACAACCTTTATTTTTCATTTTTGTTCTACTTCCTTTTGTTTATTAGTATATAGTATAGTATATAAGTAATTTTTTACCACATTTTAACAACTAAAATTCATTATTTTGCAGTGAATACATCTCAAGAATACATCTTATAGAAATCATAGTATATTCTATTTCTACTTGCTTATTGTCTCAAAAATAAAGTGTTTATTGTAATGTATCTTTAGAATATTTGCTTACAATTTACTAACAATTGAACAATTGAAATGAACTAACAATTTTAACAGCATTTATTCAATTGTTTTTTATTGTTGTTTTTTGTGACAGTTTAAAGTGCAGCAACAACTTTTTGTCTTAGTATTTGTAAATGTTCAAAGATTTATAAAAGCTGTGGAAGTATTGTTCATTTGCTATTGTAATGTTACTAATTTAGTTGGCTAATGTTAACAAAAGAAACCTTATTGTAAAGTGTTAGAGAATATTCTTCTTTGCAGATGAAACAATCATTTGTTTCAAATTCAGTTCTTTCTTAGCTAATTTGCACTTAGCTAATTTTTTTTTTTTTTTTTACTACTTAGCCTTTAATCTTCTTTTGAATAAACCTGAATGGCACATAAAAACCACAAAATAAGGAATAAATGCCCTGAGAAATTATGATGAGTAATTAAGAATCTTTGCAGAATCCTTCAGTTTTGCTAGGGCCTGTAAACCACTGCACATTACATTTTATGACCAGCCATTATAACAAACTTCTATTTACAGACTGTTAATTGACCCCTCCATTGAATTCTCAAGAAACGGTTTCCCTCTACAACAATGACTCATAGAAACATGCTCAATGATTCCTCTAATGGCACCATGCTTCCCCAATGTAGCCATACATACACAAATAAACACGATGAAATTGCAGCAGCAGATTACTATCAAGATGGGTGAAGTCAAGCAACCCGAGGCAGTTGTTAAAATGGCCAATCACCCAAGTCATGTGCTGTGTCCAATTTGCTCTTGTGGGATTAATATAGTTGACCTCTAATAACTTGGTGTTTGCCATTAGACAGGGTACCCAAAGGTCTTTGCTCATTTCAGCTCTGTATAAATGAAGCTGATTACGGTCCATATTTATCCCACACTCTGCATCTATTTGCATGTAAATCAAAATGTAAATGAGGTGGGGTGGATTGGTTGGCATGCAGTAAATATTCAAATTGCGAGAGCGTCAGGCTGTAATCAGTGGTAAATTGTAAGCAGAGGAGAGAGGAGGTTTGGCATTATTAAATTGCATCTCTAAATTCAGAAATTACAAATGCACATTGCTGTGTGCCACATGAAATCGACTTTATTTATCTCTTTTCCTATTCACATTCTAATGAAATCGAAACAAGGGCAGTTGTGACAGTGACAAATTGAGGTAATTAATATCACCGTTTGTGGGTTTTACTCCGTGATAAGTGCTCAGTGTGACGTGACACGTAACTAGATCCACAAACAATCAAAAGAGAAACTAAATTTGTAGAAGGAACTTTACAGTGTTTCCTTTATGTCTGATCAATAAACAAATAAATAAAAATAGAGTAGTGTTCTTGGCAGATAAAACATGTAATAAGTATATATATACAGATGGATGGATGGAAGGAGACAGATAGGCAGACGGACATATAGTCAGATAGATAGTACTTCACAATGTAGTGTGTGTATATATAAAAACAATGAATAAAGCCTCGAGGGCCCAATTGTTATGCCTGTGGCCACATGATTTGTCCTGGATTCCTCAGAGGGAACAGAGGGGTGACAGAACGCAGACAGGTGTGACCGCCACAACCAGCTGTGACCTGAAGGTGCCGTTTGGTCCTACAGGGCTGACAGTAGCCTGGCAGACCACCAGACAATCAGAACAGGGGCAGACGGAGTGACCCACCACACCACCTGCAGGAGTCCGCAGAGTCCACAGAGTCCACAGGCCACCCGAAGCTTCTGTGTGTCTGGATCCACTCCAGCCTCCTGTCAGGTGCGCCAGCTGCCTGGCCCCCTTTAGCTGCGTAGTCCATCTGTGCCCAGGTCTGGATTTGATATATTACTCAGTATCGTGAGGGATAATGCTGTAATTTCGCTAAATTGCATTAGCAGTGTCATATTTTTCTTTTGTTGGTATAATAAGTGGCAGTGCAGAGTAAAAGTTGCAGATACTGGCAGTGGAGCAATGTATGGGAGATTGTATATACTGCCTTTCACATTTTAGCACTAACAGACTCTGATGATATTTATGTCTCGTGTTTACTTCAGTAGAAGACATTATTTAATGAACATAAAACTACAGTGTTTTGCAGTGAGTGGAATGCCAAAATTTTCACATCTGCATGCTTGATTAACAATTGGCAGTATATTGTGTGTGTGTGTGTGTGTGTGTGTGAGAGAGAGAGAGAAAGAGAGAGAGAGAGAGTCAGGTTTTGGCTAAATTATAGGACTACCTAGCAGAATGGCTTAAAGTTGGAATGAAATGTAATTTAAAACTTTTCTTATTTATTATAGTGTATGTTTATCTAAGTGAAACAAGGGGACTTATTGATTGATTGATTGATTATTGATTCATCTGCAGTTAAAGCATTCATTAACAATAACTTTAGAAAATAAAACAACAAAAATAATATTCCTTACTCAATAATTTAAAATGCATTCTATATAGTGAACCAATTACAAATGACTAGAATATAATGCATCTAACATAATTCTTTTTTTGTTTTTAGAAAAAATAAATGGAATAAATAAATAAAACATAAAATAGTGAAATGATATAAATGATCACGGTTGACTCTTCTTCAACATTCATTGTTTTGACTAAAGATTATGGGTGCACATTTAGTATATTAAATACAGCAACATTTCATAATTCAATTACTGTCATTTTTGAGTCCATAAGAGGCCTTTAGTAAACACTTAAATAAATAGTTATCCCAAAAATGAAAATTGTATGTTTTTTTTTTATATATAACTAATGTTAATTTATACAACTTAAGGCCAGATTTACTAACAGCTTGCATTAGCGTCTACCGTCTTTTGGTGTTAAAATAGTACTTTCAGGATTTACTAAAGATGCACAGTGAAGAATTATTGCTGAAAAGGCATGGACACAGTTATTTTTGCACCTGAGCGTATTGAATATGTATTTGTAGGAGTTTCCCTTTCAGACACAAAATGTATGGGAGAAGAATATTAAAATTCATCACGCAATGTGATTTACTAATGTTTGTGCTTGTCAAATTACTGGTATTTGCACCATTTGTTAATGCCCAAAAAATAATGTCTTAAAGCAGGTGGAAATTTGTGCTGCTAACAGTATATTGTTCTGATCATTATGGAAATGATCTAGCTGCATCTATGTTCTTTAATGTGCACAATGTCAGTAAATCCCCCGCAGAAGTTTCCCATCCCATCAGTGCTTTTATGGAATTGCACATTTAGTAAATCTGGCCTTTAAAATGTTAAAAAAAAATTATCAGAAGTAAATGTATAAATTTATATTTACAGCATTTATTAAGTAAGGGATAATGTACATCCAGTCGGTTGTTATTGGCAAATAAACTCAGGCAGGCTGATCTTACATCACCTTGAAGGGGTTTATCCTGCTTGTTACATGGCTACTTGCCACATCAATAAATAATTAGACTCAAAATACTGATATAAATTTAAATATTAAGTGCAAAGCTTCTGCAAAGGAAAACAGTTCCTAACAAACGGCTATGAGCCTAGACAAAGTTCAACAAGACCGACATTGAAGGCATAATAAACAGTAATATCACTAATTACACAGCTTTGTATCATGCAAATAGAGACGAGGAATAACATACCAAAACTGAACAATCAGAATCTAGTATCCCAGGGAGCCATTTAATAATCTAGACTAAAGTATTGTTAATTTATGATACCTAATGCTTTAACTATACGTACACTTATTGAGCCTAGTGTTATCAAAAATGTCTTACATGATGATCTAAAATGTAAAGATTTAGATGTACAGGTTCATCTCAATAAATTAGAATGTTGTGGAAAAGTTAATTTAATTCAGTAATTCAACTCAAATTGTGAAACTTGTGTATTAAATAAATTCACTGGTCTCAGACTGAAGTAGTTTAAGTCTTTGGTTATTTTAATTGTGATGATTTTGGCTCACATTTAGCAAAAACCCACCAATCCACTATCTCAACATATTAGAATACTTCATAAGACCAAAAAAAAAAAAAAAAAAGATGTCAGATCAGCAGTCTTCCCCATGATTGTGTAGCCTAGTGACCCAAACTGAGAGACCATTTTGAAGGCTCAGGAAACCTTTTCAGGTGTTTTGAGTTGATTAGCTGATTGGCATGTCACCATATTCTAATTTGTTGAGATCATGAATTGATGGGTTTTTGTTAAATGTGAGCCAAAATCATCTCAATTAAATGAACCAAAGACTTAAACTACTTAAGTCTGTGTGCATTGAATTTATTTAATACACAAGTTTCCAAATTTGAGTTTAAATACTGAAATAAATGAACTTTCCCACGACATTCTAATTTATTGAGATGCACCTGTAGAGGATAGAAAGTATCATTACTTCAGTATGAGAACAAAAGAATAACATGGTAGATACACAAATCTGTATATGTGTGTGCATGTGCCCCTCGGCTATGAAACCCAGTTTTGCTTCTCCATCGAGGTTACTTTCCCATACTGCACTGTGAGCTTGCCCTCCATCTCTCTCACTAATGGGCTCACGTTGCTGCAGTAATGCCAATTAAAAATTGAGTACAAAGTTTCCCGGCGAGTCTGAAGCTGCCTGAAATAGAGCCAGCAAGCCAAATCAACAATGCTGATGAAAGGAACACTATGCTTATGCGCTGTGAAGATGCAGCTTCTTCCCTTGCATCTTCATTAAGACGAAATGTAAAATATAAAATCATCATTTAATCTTAATTACTTAATGCAGGAACAGAGTACAAGAGAAGAGCCAAGCATAGTGAGGACATAATTCTTCTCTATATTGTAGATGAAATATATATTAGTCTCAGACATTTGTGCATAATGGCTTTGCTGAAGCCATCCACTGGCTTCCTGATTCGAGACTATATGACACAGCCAACAGCCTGACCCCATTATAAGTCATGATGCAAACATATATTTAAGCTTAGCTCCTTCAGTTATCTGCATCTGCTTTACTAGTTCAGTCACTCACTTGTTGGGAATCCTCTTTGGCCTTCGTCTGTCTCCTACAGTCCAAAAAAAGCTTTTTGCCAAAATATAGAATCTCCCTTCCTGATATGAATATCCTCCTGACTCCCAGCTGTGGAGTTTTGTCCTCTGTAGAGGACATTATATTTTAGTGAAATTCTCTGAGATCTTACATGTAACAGTTTTAAGTCTGGATGTCCTGTACAGAGCACATTCAGGGCTCTTCAGAGAAAATGGAAAATTCACCATAGGGCTTTTCACACTTAGGGCCCTATCGTACAGCCGGCGCAATGCGACGCAAGGCACAATGCAAGTGTGTTTGCTAGTTTCAGTCTGGTGCTGTTTGCATTTTCCCGTCCTGCGCCACATCGTTTAATTAGCAAATGCATTTGCGACCATTTGTGTGCCCATGGGCGTGCTGGTCTAAAAAAAGAGGTGTGTTCAGGCGCATTACTGGCGCATTGCTATTTTAAGGAGCTGAAAATAGACTGTGCCATAGACCAATACAAACCTGGTCTAAAGTCTAAAGTCTAAAGTCAATGGCGCAATATTTTTTTGTTATTTTAAGAGTGCATTGGTAAAAAAAATTGCCTCTGTGTGGGTCCAAAGTGCACGCTGACTTTGCTTATTAAACACAGGGATGCGCATCACACAAACATGGCAAATATTAAAAACAAAATGATTAAAGTGTAAAATAATAATATTGTGTAGGATACATAAATATAAAAATGTAATAATGGATAGTCATTGCATGTACTAGAATAAGGCTACCTATTTGCAATTCAAGCTATAACTACTTAAAATGGGAATAAAACTGGCTAATTAATTGAACAACCTATATTAACAATATATATTAACCGACTCATCGCGTGGAGCTATTTGAAAGCCTGCACTGCTACTTCATCCCACACCTTCTTTACATTGGGAATCTTTGGTGGATTCATGCTAGTCCTGTAGATGATCTGCTCGCATGCTTAAACTTCATGCACGAGCAGGTCGGTTTCTTCGCTTGAGAAACATTCAGCTTATCCGGCAACAAATTCTGCCATGATCCGCCATGGCGCAAAATAGTGTTTCTGAATTATCTAAAAGATCATGTGACACTGGAGTATTGGCTGCTGAAAAATCAGCTTTGCCATCACAAAAATAAAGTTAATTTTAAAATGTATTAAAATACAAAACCATTATTTTCTAATATAATAATATTTCACAATATTTCTGTTTTATAATGCAGGCTTGATGAGGATAATAAACTTCTTTCAAAAACATAAGCAAATTCTAAGTATTCCAGACTATTGACTGGTATGTTTATGTATGTTTGTATTAATTTATTAATTGTGGGAAGTCGTGGCCTAGTGGTTAGAGAGTTTGACTTCTAACCCTAGGGTTGTGGGTTCAAATCTTGGGGCGGCAATTCCATGACTTAGATGCCCTTGAGCAAGGCACTGGACCCCCAACTGCTCCCTGTGGGGCTGCAGCATAAATGGCTGCTCACTGCTCTGTGTGTGTGCACTTTGGATGGGTTAAATGCAGAGCATGAACTCTGAGTATGGGTCACCATACTTGGCTGAATATCATGTCACTTTACAGAAAATCTGTATCTATTCAGTAAATTAAGCTTAACATGACAGGGCAATCTAATACACTGAAAAAAAAACAAATAGTGTACATATTTTTGTCTATTTAAGCTGAAAACAAGACAAAAAAATCAAAGTAAGAAAAGCATTTTTTGCAGTGTAAAACATAACAGTTGTTGCATTGAGCGTCAATATTACATCCAGTATGTTATATTGGATGCAATTCCAACATAGATTAAAAAAGTACACTGTGTACACTGTACACTGTGATGATGAAAAGCATCGCTCCTTGTCCTCTCCTATGTCTATTTTATCTGATCTAGTTTTGTGCCAGCAGACCCTGGTGATGAAGAATGTTGCCCCTCCTAGCTCAGCCTTACAAGAGCAGAGCAGAGCTTACTTTTATAAGTCACACATCACCTGGCAGCAGGTGCACAATAACCTCCTTATGTTTAAGACTTATTGGGATGCAGAGGAGGATGCAACCTTGGAATAAAATGGAAGGGAGTATCCTAGGGAAGCAGTGACTCAGAGAAATGCAAAAGGGCAAACGGCCCAGCTGCCTCAAGGGGAGACACAGCCAAGCTGATTGTCCGTTCCCACCCTCAGTGGAGGAGGAGCGCCACACACAAATCAAGACATCCTTCAGGTCGGTGAGGAGGCTTTATTATTGATGGAGAGAGAAATACCTAGGCAGATGGATGTGACTTGTGAGGGTGTGTGTGTGTGAGTGTGTGTGTGTGTGTTAGACAAGGTTGATTGTTAGTCATAGAAGCAAAAGCTTTTTCACTGTCAGTCTGTTCAAACAAACTGGAAAAAAGTTTGGAATAGTCAATATTAGACAACACTTGTGGAGGGTGGGAGGTTTAACCTTATGTGTGTTCAGTCAACCTGTTTAGTTAAATTCCACTGAGGTGTTGAAAGTACCTTTTAATGCTAAAATACAGGTGCTTCTACATTTTAAAAGTTTAGTATCTGGAAGATTTAAAATGTTTTAGCGTCACTTTCTCATGAAGGCTGCATTCATGCGATCAAATATACAGTAAAAAATCTGTAAAAAAAAAAATCTGTTTTTCTGTGCAACGTGATCCTTGATTTTAATATGCTGTTAGGTGCTCAAGAAATGTTTCTTCTTATTACCAGTGTTTAATGAAATACACTTTAAACAGACAGAGATCAGTAACTGTTCCATTACTAAATTAAAAACTTCAGTTATTTGCTTATTTCAAGATAAAATCAAAGTGTTAACCTGCAGTGAAATGTATTATACATGTTCAACCACTTTAAATGTAATTAATCATGAAAAAAATAAAAATAAATCATGAAACTGAGAAGGTGACAAATAGTTTTGAAAATTTTTAAAGATGAAAAGTCAGTGCTGCTGTGCCATAATGAGTTTTCATCCACCATTGTCTTCAAATGCCACTGACTACCAAATTGCTACCATTGTCCTTATGACATCAAAGATATTGAGCTGTCATTTATTAAAATTGTTAGCATGCGAGAGACTTTATCTAAAAGTTAAATATAGCGGGCATGTTGTACATTTTCAGCATACCTAATTTATCTGTATGCATTAGTAGTATGTTTTACACAGTTAAATATTAATTAAATAGAAAATAATATAAATAATAATAGAAAAAGTACAAATATGACCATAATTGCAGAAATAACATGAAAGATGAGATGAAGAGGTGAGGGGAGAATAGGGATAGATGGAGTCAGTCAGAAAAAACACTAAAAGGGTGGCGTTTCAGAGAAGAGAGAGAGTCAAGGACAGAGGAGAGGAAAAGAGGACAGTCAGTAAGAGCAGAGGACTGGCCTGTGTGTGTGTGTGTGGATAGTTTCTAATGCAGAAAGCTCAATGAGGGTCTGTACTGCATTGGAAATGAAGAGCTGATTTCCTCCTACAGCTCCATGACCGAAAGCACTGATCACTCAAAGGAATCCTGACCTTGAATATATCAAACTGTCAGCATATTCTTACAAACTTTAGTTGGATTTGTTCATCCACAGTATATGGCTTAATTAACTAATTTTCAGCTACTCATTATAGTGACGTGGGAAACACAAATTTATGGACACAGAAACTCCAGGAAGGACTGAAATCCAGCAGCGAAGCTCTGGCCTGGCTTATTTATGTTTTATGCCCTTTTAACTTAAAAATCATTAATTTATATGAATGGAGTCTTACTGGAGTCCCATAATCGTCATGAGCTCGTATGGACTGCATACTATGCTGCATGTCCTGTGTTTGTGCCCTGAGTATAGTACTACAAAGTGCATCGAAAATGAGATAAACCATAGGAAACTGAATCTGCATGAACAAGAACTATGTTAATTTGTCTGGAAATTTAGCCCAGTCTCTTCTGCTTTGCAAAGACACTCTTAATCATAAGAATTTATATTTAGGTTACCACAAAAAAGTTAGAAGTCAACACTGTGCTTAAACAGAATAAAAGTCATCTTAATAAATCTAGACTCAGGAACGGGACAGAATGTGGTCTGTTAACATATAGTCAGACAAGGTTTTATGCTACTGCTGCCGCTAGTTTTTAGACCACCACAACAAGACTGTCTAATATTTTAATATTCTAATATTGTATAATATTCCCCAAGAAAAACTTAATGAAAAACATATTTTGGCCTAAATCAGATTGAATGTTGTACATTTTAAACATACAGTTAGTGCATTAAAACATTCTAACAGTATGCCGGAAACATTGTGTTAAATCCGCAAACCACATTAAAACCTTAGACCCAGATTGACAGTACATGAGCAGCAAAGAGCAGCTTTAAAAGGTTGTTTGATAAAAACCCATCACATACTGTAGCATTTGGAAGAGGTGGGAATTGCTGAAATGATCACTGAGAAGCTACTGTAACAATATGTGGTTTTAAACCCATGATATTTCAGCCTAAAATGTGCTATGAGGGAACAAACAGTACATTCCAGGTGTTGTGATCACAACCTTTCTAACCTTGGCAAAGTGTTTTTCTGCAATAATCTATGCCAACGAAACGTGTTAAGGCAAATAAACAAAAAACAACAATAAATAAAATTTATTCTGATCCTTGTAATCCTGCTGTTTTATTGTTGTTGCCAGAGTCTAACCAGCTCATTTATTTTTGGCATGATGAGACAGAGAGAATAAAAGTACACAATGTGAGGCGTGAAACGGAGCTGAGAACATTTATTCAGTAAAGGCCATTCAGTAAAATGGCCTTTATTGGATGGCTTTCATGTAATCCTATAATTGGTTGCATCAGAAGTCATTTTGAACTGTTATAAAACCAACTGAATGTGAAATAGAAACTGTGAAATTATCTGAGAACTGCGCTACTGTCAGTTTTCATGCCTGTGTTGTGACCATTTTTTTAATATAAAAGTATTTGTGAAGCGCTTTTTTTATCTTTAAGCAGACAGATGCCTTAAAAATATTCTTAATTAAAAGGCTGGCCATACTACAAAGCCAATACAATTAGTCAGTGGAAGAGAAAACTGAACGTAGTCACTTTATTAGAAAATTATAGTTTAGTGTAATGCAAAATATAACTTTAATTTTTTATTTTAAAGATTTATTTATTATTATTAGACATTAGCAGATGCTTATTCATCACCTCTACAAGTTCCCTTTTATTTGAGAGTTTTTAATTGTAAAAACAGAAAGTTTGTGAAATATTATTACAATTTAAAATAACCGATTTCTCTTTTAATATATTTTTAAAATGTAATTTATGCCTGTGATGACAAATTTTTAGCAGCAATTAATTAAGTCTTCAGTGTAACATGATCCTTCAGATATCTTTCTGATATGATGATTTGGTGCTTAAGAAACATACAGTACATACACACACACACACACACACACACACACACACACACACACATATATATATATATCCTCTCTCCCTCTGGTTCTCTCCAACACTCCTTGCACTCACGACAAGTGGGGCTCAAACCCGCATCTCCATCATGGGAGGCGGACGCACTAACAAGGAGGCTAAATGGTTACATTTACAATGGCTTCTCTTGAGATCGGGGAGTGAGGTTTTACCTGCACGCAGGCTGACGGGTTGTTAAAGTGAATAACTGATATTCAGAGAGTTAAATGACTTGGAACAAAATGATTGGTTCATAATGCACCTGCACAAATCTGTTACTGATTATTTTATATGCTATTTGTGCAGCAGCAGTATGTCTTAAATACTCATGGCACCGTATCGCCGTATGCATTGGTGGTAGCAAGTTCCTTTATCAGCAATAATCTACAACTACAGCAATAACCAGCAGCAGCGTAGTAGCAGATTCTGCCAACTCAAGACCAAATACATTAACATTGTCAAATCCATTACAATGCTAAAATTTTCTGAAAGTTTTCATAATTGAATTATTATTATCCTCAGTGCTAACAATTGTGCTGCTTAATATTTTTGTGATTTTTTTTTATTACAGGATTCTTTAAACAGAAAGTTCAAAAGAACAGTGTTTATTTGAAATAGAGATCTTTTGTAACAGTAGAGGTCTTTACTGTAACTTTTGATCCTATAAATACGTTCATCGTGAAAAACGAACTAAATAAATAATAATAATTTAATAATAATAAAAAAAAATGCATTATTGGCCCCAAACTTTTAAATGGTTATGTGTTTGTGTGTGTGTGTGTGTGTGTGTGTGTGTGTGTGTGTGTGTACTGATAATTATTTTGCTTTCATGCTGGTTTTATACAGTTCAGATTATATAAGATAAGAAGATGTAGTGAGTTACATTTTGTTTTTGGTAACATTGCACAACTCTCTGTACTTCAATTTCTCTGGTTTCAATTTAAAAATATGCCATTTTATATCTGTTGACCACTAATCTCAATAGCATGGGGGATAAATTCCCCTGCAGCGGAACATGGCTGTTAATACTGTGATACTTTGGGCCTGAGGAAGTAAAATACATTTTCCTGCATTACTTTTAATGCATTTGGCAGATGATTTTATCCAAAGAGGCTTATATTGCATTGAACATATACACTTTATCAGATGATGCATTGCATTGCCTGGGAATCAAACCCATATCAGAATCATGGCCTACTTTTTGATCTAGCCAGACACCCAGGACGAAGTTGCAACTAAGCGGCTTGTTTGATGTTATGATTTCCTATACTGCAATGGAGCAACCATGTATCAGCACTCTGAGTTAAAGGGGAACTACTATGCCCCTTTTCACAAGATGTAAAATAAGTCTCTGATGTCCCCAGAGTGTGTATGTGAAGTTTTAACTCAAAATACTTTACAGATCTTTTTTTTTTTTTATAACTTGTTAAAATAGCCACTTTTAGGGTATAAGCCAAAACACATAATTTTTGTGTCTTCCCCTTTAAATGCAAATTACCTATTGCTCTGGGGAAAAAGGTGGAGCTTCAAGAGCTCAAGCTCTGGCCATACCAGTGTTAGCCTTTGCAAATAAACACTCCACTATTAGTACAAGCCTGTTATCTTTACAGAAATGCACTCGGTTTTAAAGTCAGTCATCTGATTGTACTGTGGATACATAAATGAAACACTTTCCTATTCACGATCATTCTGGTAGTACGTGAAGGCAGCAACAGTGAAAACAGACAGGCAGTGGTAGCTTTAGCAACATTAGCATTACAGAGTGCCATGAAGCTCTTTAAGAAAGGCAATTTGGAAATTAACGTGTAATACTTACTTCTTCTGGAGGTGTAGCTGAATCACGAACAGTTGGCACTGCTCCATCCTTCAGGAGCAACTTTTGTGCAAAAATTGCTTTACACTGAATTCCATTCACAAAGCAGTCTGGTGTAAATGATTTGCAGAGACATACAAAAATTCCGGTAGAGCTGAAGGAGCATCTTCTTCAAAAACAAAATGAATCCACCTTAACTTCAGCAGCTCAGATTTCGGAAGTAAATGAAGAGAGCTATGTTGATTCATACATCCAGCAAAAGAACAACTAAAGCTCTTGGGAGACATTCTCGTCAGTGCAGCAATGGCGGACTGTGTTCAACTAGCTGTGAACTCACTCAGGGCTGTTCTATGTATAAAAGACAGTGTCTGTTATCTTTCTTGGGCGTAGCCTGTGGCTAATGTGACATCACATTAGCAGCAATGCTGAAAACAGGTAGTTGGGAGACACTACTTTTTACTAAAAAGGAGTGGGTGGATTTACATCATTATAGGGTGGTTGTGTACACACATTGCCAACAAAAATGTATGTCCAAGCAACAAGTGAAAGTGAATTTTGTCCCCTTTAAGCTATAAGAGGACCTTCAATATTTATTTGTGCTCAATCTAGTATCATGCTGATAGTCCATTCACTCAGTGTTTGTTCAATAGCATTAGCTTGAGGGATTGAGAGCATTTGTTCATCCAGCAGAAGGTCTGCTCACAGTGATGAATGAAAAGGGATGAGTGCCTGTTACAGGGGGCAGTTTTTCAGCCGCTGTATCATTTGTCCCCTCTGCATGCTGGATGTCAGGTTCCCTGAGGATGCAGATGACATCCACAATCATAAACACAAACACGGCCACCTTTGTGATTTGTCCATTTTTAAACAATATTCACTGTAAATCCAAATGTTAAAATTTTTACCAGTGTAATATTCATATTACATATGAAAAATATGAATAAATGTAATGTCCTTTCATCTGTTTTATTCCCAACTTCTGTGAAAACATAATGCAATCCAAAACATGTTTGTGATTTGTGGTGAATAATTTTTTTTATTTTTATTTTTTTTACAACTTTTGAATGTTTTTTCTTTATTTTTTTAATGATGATGATCATGGCTCTGAGAGTCCGAGCTAAACAGTTTCCATTCCTGTATTAATCAACTGGATAGCAGTTATTACATTGGACAAGAACTAAAAAAAAATAATAATAATAAAAAATAAAATAATAATAATAAAAAAAACTGGCTATTAGCCTGTTTTATATATGAGAAAAAGATGGTGTTAAATCAGAGCCAGTTTCAGAAAAGAAAAAAAAAAAAAAACTAGAACGATGTTCTGCTCAAAATATATTACACCAGAGATAGTCTATCTAAAATAAGATTGAACTTAAAATGCAGGCCTTCCCTGAAAACAGAATCCACTATGACCAGATATTGACCTTTAAAAATGAAAGCCCAGGGCCAATCTTGGGAGGAGGCTGGAATTCAGATTCAACCATTTGAAGAGTAGTGAGCAAATAATGATGACTATGACATTCAGATCCGCATGGGACTCATTGTGAAGGACATGACTGGTTAAAATAAAAAAATAAAAAAAGATACTGCAGGGATGATCACGAGTGGGCTCAAAAAATGGCCAAGAGCAACTGCTGCTCCTGCAGACTCTTCACGTCTTTGACCTCTGTCTCAAATTCACCCACATTACAAGGCCAAAGAAACACAGTGGGCCCTTATTTTAACGATCTGAAACGCAAGTGTCAAAGCGCAAAGTGCAAGTAACTTTGTGGGCGGGTCTCGGCGCTGTTGCTATTTTCCCGGCGGGATAAATGGCTCTTGCGCCCGGCGCAAATCTAAAATGGGTTGGTCTGAAGTAGCTTCATTATTCATAGGTGTGGTTTGGGCGTAACGTGAAATAAACCAATCAGAGCGTCTTCCAACATTCCCTTTAAAAGCAGGTGCGCAAGTTCCACTATGGATTGCTATTATTATGGCGTATTTACCAGGCGCACGCCAGGAGCGGTTCACAGCCGAGGAGACTGATGTTCTTGTAAGAGCAGTGAAAGACAGAGAAGTTGTGTTGTATGGGGATGGGAGAAACCCACCCAAAATAGCGTCGGTTAAACAGGCGTATTTTTTCAAATCTTCGTGTCACACCACAATGATTTCCGTCATCTCATGTGTTAATATTTTTTTAGTGTAACAATTTATGATTTGCAAAAATAACTGTTGCATCTGTGTAGATTACATGAGCAAAGTGTATGCGCGTTGTGCACGCTATAGACCTATACATTATGGTCAAGCATGCGCCCTTAAAATAGCATAATGAACAACGCGCAACGCGCCACTGACTTTAGACTAGGTTTTTTCTGGTCAGTGGCGCAATTGTTTAATGGAACAGCAAAATAGCACCAGGGATTGTTTGCGCCGGAACACGCCTCCTTTTTTGCGCTGAACCGCCCAGGGAGCGCAAGTTCATTCACTAGTTTAGCGACGTGCTTCTGTGGAGGGAAAAGCGCGCTTTGCGCTGGTGCAAAATAGGAATGACACATGCGTCGGTGTACAAAGTCAATTGCGCTGGGTGCAAGATAGGGCCCAGTGCTTTATATTGTACTGTGAGAGTTTAATAATGCGGCTAATTTATAATCAGACTTTCTCTGGACAGAGTGAGGCAACTGAGAACTTGATAGAAAATGTGTTGAAGTTTTAAGTGGCACTTTGTTGAAATGAAGTTTTACTGCCAAAACATTTGTCAGTAAGAGCCGAATTGCCTTTTTTAAAGGCTTGTTGGATACTGAATAACAAATTTATAAACACACATATTATATTGAGACCTTTTAATGGCTTATGTTAACTGTTCTATAAAAAATACATATATAAATAATAATAAAAAAAAACTCTTGTACTCGGGTTCACTTAATTATTTGACCTTCTTTTCTCTTTTCTCATAACATTATTATTTTTGGCTCTTAAGTGTTGATGGGTCTGTGATTGTTTTTTGCAGTAATCTTGCTGTCAGAACTCAAATGTGAGGATTTCATAGTCATATAACAATTTTTCAGCAGGGCAGCCCAACAATGAATTATTTTTCTACTCTGTTCACTATGAAGGCAGAAATGCAATTACGTATTCATTTTTATTTCTTTGATTATTTATTCATAATGACAATTATTTATTCATATTTGTCAACCCCGATGCTCATCTCCTCAGAAGGATTAATAAATGCATAATTAAATGGCAGTTGGCATTAAATAGTGACTAATTTGGTTAAATAATTTGAGTGGCATGATGGGCTATTTGAGAAGAACACTTGAAGATGGTTTAATTAAATGTTTTTTCGAATTGTATTATGCACTGACCATGGTCTGTCTTTAACTACAATTTCTTGATATGAAACTAGACTGTTAACAGTGCCTTTTTATAGTCAGTGTAACTCCATCGACAACCATTCAAAAAAATAATATTTTGATGAAATTGTGACAAAATGACATTCTTAAAAATCTTCAATTCATGTCCTTTTTGTTTAACCATAATAATGTAAAAACCATAAAACCACTTACAAATATTACAATTAGGGTTATCCAAAATAATGATATTTTTACACTTACATTCAAATGTTTAGTGTAAGTAGGATTTTTATATATTTAATATATATTTGAAAGAAGTCTTATGCTCACCAGGGTTGCATATGTTTGATCAAAATACAGTAAATACAGTAAACAGTAATATTGTGAAATATTATTACAATTTAGAATAACTTTTTGGTCACACTTTATTTTTAGGGTCCAATTCTCACTATTAACTAACCATTAACTATGACTTTTGTCTCAATTAACTCCTTATGTGCTGCTTATTAATAGTTTATAAGGTAGTTGTTAAGTTTAGGGTATTCAGTAGGATTATGGATGTCATGCATTATATTTACTTTATAAGCACTAATAAACAGCCAATATGTTAATAATAGACATGCTAATAGGCAACTAGTTTTAAGTGTGAATTGGACCCTATACTAAAGTGTTACCAACCTTTTTATTTTATAAAATTGTATTATTATTATTATTATTATTATTATTATTATTATTATTTTTATTATTATTATTATTATTATTATTATTATTATTATTATTATTATTATTATTTTTAAAGGCTTTATTCTTGTGATGACAAAGCTAAATGTATCAGCCATTACAGTCTTCAGATCACATTTTCAGAAATTGTTCTAATATGCAGATTTAATGCTCATGTAAAATTTTTATTATGATCACTGTTAAAACAGATTGATTTGGTTCAGAAACTGCGATGCATTTTTTTCAAGATTATTTTGAGAGTTTAAAAGAACATACATTTACTTATCCTACTGTAACTCTATTGCAGCTTGTCACATTGTCACAACTATTGCAACATTCCTCATGTTTTCATTGTAAGAAACAGGACAAACATAAAAGTCAAAGAAGTTCCAGTGAGTGAAAATCTAGGCCATGTCAGTGCAAAAGAAGGGGGGCTTTGCTCTTGACCAGTGAGAATTAAATTGAGGGAGGATACCATCAATGAAAAATGTTGGTCAGTTGCACTGTTTTCTTGGCCTGATTAACTATGGAAAGTTGCCCTAGCTATCAACACATCTGAGATGTATAATCATCATAGACACATACCACTATTGTTTCTCATTGGTCAGGATTTATATTTAGTTTGGAGGCATAGGTTTTTTTGTTTGTTTTTTTGCCAGTTTTTGTGATATTTCATTTGGGACATTTTACAGTCCTATACAATTTACCGTAGCAATAAACCTGTAAATCCCTGTTTCCAGGGGAATTCCAGGTGAACAGACAGGATAACAAGCATTTGTGGTAAGATGTGGTAAGTCTAACTGGCTGTACTCCAGTTCTCACACATCCACAGCTGTTTGATTTTCACCCCAAGAGATAAAGCAAGTAGCAAGAAGCAGAAAAAGAGACTTACTCACTCAGCGGACAGCCATTACGCCAACAGTGCAGTCAATTGGGGTCTAAATGGGAGTTTCATTTACCAGCACTATTGACTTTGTGCTGATTGTAAAGCCATTTGTTAGAGCCTTTTTGCCTGGAGAACTGTGTTTTGCTGTGGTTGTCTGAGCCATTACACTGCATTAGCGAATAAGCTATTTTGTTTGAGTACAAAATTGTGTTGGAAATGTTCTTGCAGCCTGTCTGAAAGAAGAAATACATATTTTTCTGCTTGAAAAAATCCCTTTAATACACATTATAAATGATTTTACTGATTTTGTAAACATGTTTTTTTTAATTATTATTATTATTATTTTTTTGTCATTTATATTATGCCAGAAATGCAGTACAGTATTGTTTAAGATCTGCTCTGCGAAGACATCAATCAGGAGCTGTGATATGGGTTTTATTTAGCAGCTACTCTGAGAAGTGTGCGATTTGACACCTTGAACAGCAGCAGCGTCCGGTTGGGCTGCCTCAGGTGTCTATCTAAGTGTACACATGCACCGCAGAAGGAAGTAAAGGGAAGAGAAGGGTGTCGAGACAGGGGACTCTAATTAGTGAGTGTAGAGAGCCAGAGCAGAGAGGCTGAGGCCTGACAGCATGTATAGGCCCCCTTTTTTAATGGCCATCATTTGCCTGACAGCCAGTCAGACTCTTTCACTCTTTTTCTCTCTCACAATTTCAGGTGAAAATGAAATTTGATTTCTTCACAGTCATGCTCTGTTTTGTGGATTTCTGTGTTTTTGCCCTGTAATACTAAATGCAGTGTTGTGAAAAAAAAGTACACGCTATGGAAATTTAATATTTTTAATTTAATTAAAAAAAAAATTCATACCAAAGATTATCATTTCAACAGTATTGATAGGTAAGGTTATTGCCAATTTTAAGTCAAAGTCCATATCTTATTCCTGTTAAAATTCTGTGGCCTGTATGTGCATGAAACGCAGGTTTCATACAGGTAAAATTCTTTAAGAATTTATCTTACTGTGTCAGTTATAGTGTTATATTATGATACAGGCTAGACATGATTACATAAGTGGCAGTTATATTATTTTGCATTACACTATAAGACTAAATAAACAGATCTACTTTGACATAAAGCATCGTTTTTTTGTCTTGTCCATTGTCAATTGGTCATTGTCAATCATTGCAGTTACAGATTCAGTCTAGTCAATCCAAAAACTTTGCAATGTGCAGAGATGTACATGTTCATTCCTCAGAAATCACTTGAATTCTCCGAGATTTTTTTTCTTCTTCAGTGTCTTGTCACTATTCAGATTTATGCAAAGCTATCTTGTTTTTTCAATATGAGTGTTTTCTTGCTGGCATTGTATTACATCCATTCAATTGAGGCAGACTCGCACATCTACAAAATTTCATTATGAATTACAGTTTACAAAAGTCTATTACTGCATCGTCAGCAAAACTGAACATTTGCTGAAGGCCATCATTTCCCAAAATGATGCAGAGCTGGAAAGTCCCACCGTTAATATTTGATCCAGTTAGTTGTTCAGTGTTCTGGTGATAGTGTAGAATGAAACCCCTCGAAATCATTCAAAAGAGGTCAGAAAAATTGTTTCAGATTTGAGGCAATTTACTCTGCTTTTGCTTGTTCACTTCTTATGACTCCATATTTATTTGCATTATAAAGATTTTTATTTTTCTTCTCTGGGATTAGATTTACAGTGCTCTGCCCTATAGCATAACCATTTCTCAAAAAAAAAAAAAAAAAACATGTCTCTCTTATCTAGACATTCTGGGTTACTCTAATATCACTTTATAATGCTATGTGTTTGATATATGGAATAAAACACTTAAACTAGCCCTTTCTCAAAGGTTTTCCTTGAAGAAGGATTGTAGGAAATGGAATTTGTTGAATATGACTCTGTATAAAGCACATTACAACTGAGTTTAGTTCATTCCTCCTGAATGACTTGACATTTTGGCGCATCCACAATGTCATAAGCATTTCCCCCATCTCTGGTCTGGGTAGGATTTTCTCCTTTAATAAACAATAAGAATTTCCATTGCATTTCATCCATAAAATATACAGCACATGCTGTGTGTTGGAGACTTTGGAGACCAAGGAAGAAAACAACCTGGAGGGGTTCCAAAGCCATGCTGGTCATCAGAAAAGATGGTCAATTTTTTTTTTTCTTGTAAAAGCTCATTAATGCACCTGCAATTTTCTGAGAAGCCTTCATCTCACAGCCCACACAGCTCTCAGTATTTTGCTTCAAACATATAATGGAGTACACTGTGTGTCCAAAAGCATGTGGACACATCCTTCTAATGAACAGATTTGGTCATTTCTGTGTGGACAAATAGTATTGCTACACCATATAAAGTTATTCTAGAAAATAGTTTTTCCAACTTTGTTGCAGCAGTTTGTAAGGCCCTTTCATAGGCCCTTTTTTTATTCCATCATAAATCCTTGTGAAGAAAGCGAGGTCCAAATAAAAATGATTTAATGAGTCTGGTGTGGATGAACTCGACTGACCTGCACAAAGCCCAGATCTAAACCTAACTGGACACCTTCAAATAAAATAATTAAAAGGGGGTGTCAGCATGCTTTTGGCCATGTAATGTATCATAAGTTATCACTGACGATCCATTTATGTTTTTTTTTTTTTTTACCTGCAAGCATGAAATGCTAAACTTTGTAAGGTTTGCCCTGAAAATTTGTTTAGATGTTCTTCATCTCTACAAAACCTTTACTGTAAATAGCCAGGGAGCAGCTGTTTGTTTACCTGACCTGATTCTGATATGAACTTCAGATACTCTTCACATATTATATTGTACAGCTCCAGCCATGCACAGATATAAGCCATGTTTCCACTTTACACAACTGCACTCAAACAGATAACACAAATGCTTCAATTAGTATGAAATACACAGCATTTTCCAACCCAAACCAGGTTTTCCCTGAAGTTTCTTAAAATGAGAGCCATATATTTCCAGTGACAGTCGGGCAGATAGTCTGGCCAAGTAACACAAAAATAAGAGCTTAGTTTTTGGGGCCAATTACTGCAATGCAAATTGTATTCTTTTTTTACAATCTAAAATTATAATGGTATGGTCATAATTCATAGAAAAAAGACCAATGTAGCAATTGCAGAACACTTCAGACATTTTGCTTTTATGAATTAAACACCATCTGGAGATTTGTTAAAATACTCAGTTGTCGGACACACTAGAATCCTTTTACTGCCTGATCTTGAATAGTTTCAGTTCATAGAATTCTACACATCTGTCTTTGTTCATTAAATTTGCATGTATACATGCAGTGATGTAAACAAACAGTAGTTCGAAAGCAGAGTTTGATCAAAGGTTCATGGAATCACAATGCACAGGGAAGGGTTGATAAAGGTCTAAACTAAACAGCTTTATATATATATATATATATATATATATATACAATTTGAAATACCAAGTGCTTAATAATAATAATAATGCGTTTTGTTATTTAACATATGAAGTATTAGATACATTTTCATCAGAAAAAGAATAATCTTTTTACAATGGCAATGTAAAATCAGCTTGATCGATGAATAGTTGATTGACTTTCTGTCACATTTCATTGCTATTCTTTCAGAATCACATTGACATGATTGTGGGTTATGTTAGGCAGCAAAGGAAACATCTACACTGCTCGAGTTGGTGTGTTCAATTGGATCTATATTGTACTATATAAAAGCCAGTTACATTTGGGCAAATAGAAGCTGAATCTGATATTGGTGGCAGAAATGAATGGGATTTGTAGATGAATGAATGTAAACTTGGAATCTAGAGTTGAGTTAACAAATTTCTGCTTTGATAAATCAGTACTTCAATAAAGAAAGCAAATGTGATAGCAGAAAAAAATTCAAAGTTAAAGTGAACATTCCCTAATCAATAATCCTAATGATAAGGTGAATAAATTCTCATCAGACTCAGAAAATATTGATTAAGTATGTAACCCTCGTTCCCTGAAGGAGGAAACAGAGACGTTACGTCAGCAGTGACTGATGAATTGGGATCTCACTAGAGAGTTCAATCACCTTCCAGTGTTAACTAAACAAGCCAATAAATGTTGGCGTGCCAGCTTTTTTATCATCCACCTTGCCCGTATCGGGTATAGAAGGAAAACGCGTAAAGTTGCATATTTGGCTTTTCACTTCGGAGTGTCATTCCAAACAGAAGTGCCAAAAATAATCACTTCAAAGGGCCCTTTGAATGTTTTCGTCGAGTTCACCTGATGGACACTTTGCTCCCAAGATACTTTGATCACAACCTCTCACTAGGGATCAATTGGCATAAATCTGCACAAGGTTCAGAATTACAGCGTAAATTAAACCAGCTGCACCTGCAAACATGCTTTATAAACAAAAAGCTGTGAAAAGGCTCTCCTCTCTGTAGATATATAAATGTCTTTCATTTACAAGTAATATTGTTTACTTGAAAATGTTAATTGCTGGCTCTATGTTATTGTTGTTATAGGTAGTTATTGGTATAATACTGTGAATTAAAACCATAGTTTGTGACATTTTATATATATATATATATATATATATATATATATATATATACGTATATATATATATATATATATATATATATATATATATATATATATATATATATATATATATATATATATATATATTATTTACTGTATGCACTGTAGGGATGATGACTTCTGAATGTAGAGATAGAGATAATAGAAAAAAGAATGTAACAATGGACAGAATGGAAGTTGAGGAGAGAGAGGAAGTGGATCAAGTTTTCAGTTTAACCACAATCCATCTAATCAGGCTGTTGGTATTCAGGTCTTCTTTCCAGCTGCAGGCCATCTATTACTGGAATATTGTAACATTTAACGGCTGAGCGGGTCTTGGCTATTGCTACAGGTGCATCATATCAACAGACTCCGGTTGAGCATCCAATCATTATTATTCTCAGTATCATAACACACTGAGGTGTTGCTACTATTACAGCCTACATATTAGTGACTATTCACACCTTTCACAGTGTAATTTCTTATTATTATTGTTTTTATATTTATTATTAATAATAGTAATAATAATAATAATAACACAACATATTCAAAATATGTCTAAATGTGTCTGCGGATTTCACCCTCTGAAATTGTAACTAGTGTGCACAGGAAATTACTTCCAAATGCCTACAGGGAAACAAGAGACAAAAAGTTTTTAACAAAACCAATAACAAAACAAATTCACAGATTGATATTATGCATAAATACACTCATAAACTGCATCATATCCATTAACACAGTCAACAAACTGTTGCTGCTAAATTCTATTCTGGAAAAAGACAGTGTGAAATGGTTGTGCAACTGGGAATGAATCTGAACGTGCATTTATTTAAGGCTGTTATGATTAATATTAATTTAATATTTTTCACATTCTTTTAATGACTTGCCAGGCTGTTCAGAGAACAAGCTGCCCCCCCCCCCCCCCCCCCCACCACCACCAGAGTAACAGTGTCTGGATGTAACTATGATAATTTGATAACTGTCAGTCGTAGTAATAATTCCAGCTCTGATATGGAAATCAATCTTTGTTTGCCTTCAACCTTCCCTCCAAATATGTCACACATGGTTTGTCATTATTGTGACAGTGTATGCATATTTGTTCTAAGCTGTCTAAAATGATTGTTGATTTCTATTTTATGTGCATAGATGTGTGTGGAAATGAAAGTAGGGTGACCATATGACCTCTTTATTCTTTTTTTTTTCTTTTTCTTTTTTTTCTTGTTGACATGTTTCTCTATAGACCTCATACATTATACATATCTGCATTGCTTTGACGGTTCTCTATAGACCCCACTTTCTCACACTCCATGATTGGAGGACTGTGTACAATATTTGCATGCAATTGGTTAAAATATTCATCAGTGATTACCTTTGGCAAAAGTTTATTAACACAGATATTTTAGGCAATTTAGAAATCCTGGTCAGGACATGTTCAGTGAAACAGTGAACGTATAGTCACCCAAATAAAAAATAAATAAATAAAAAAACCTGTGAAAACAGCTCAAAAAATAGATTGTCCATTTCCATCAATTAGCAATGTTGTAAATAGGTAATAATGTAATCAAGTCTGTTGTAAATAATCTCTTTTCCGCAAACTCAATTCCCAATGCTCCAATTCATTCATGGCAGAGGTCAAAATAACAAGAAGGAATAAGTTGCTCATAACATGTTTTGAATGCATATTCCATTAATTTGCACACAGAATGAACATCTTCAGAAGCACAAACCACCAGAGGCCATAAATGACTCATTATCACCTTTGTACTTGTTCAGAATAGCACCACATGGGACTCCAAGGTGTCCTGATCAGGGAGCTGAATGAGATCTAGGCGCATTCTGGCATATGGAGCTAGCTGAAGATAAACACCTTCGGGTGTTTGTTCATCAGAAAGCACTCTTTCGCTCACAGCTGCATCACCCACTCTGCAGCTGCTTTAGCATGGAGGCCTCTTAGGATGTGTGGACGATCACAGACTCTGAGGGCCTTTTAGAAAGCACTTTGCTTGGATTCAGGTCTGGCTGCTGAGCCAGCAGCTCTCTCAGCTTAAAAAGATCCTTCGCTGGTGTTTCCAGAGGAAGCTGCTCCTGGGATGCTGTTGTGAGGCATTGAAAAGGAAGAAAGACGAGTCACTCTGTTCTGTGCTCAATTTGAAATTCTGCTGTTTGTTTATTTATATATTGTCCCTCCCTGCTGTGATGGGCTGTTTGGGTTGAGTGTTAGGGCAGAAAATTGTCTTTGTGTTCCCATAGGTCTCTGTGAACTGCAAGCCTGCATCTGGTTGGACATTAAAAATAATGTGAGAGAAATTAAAACAGATTGTCCATAATGAATCCGGAGTGTTACTATTACGGTGAGCGTACAATCAAAAAATTATAGTCTGGTTTTCCCTATAATAAGCAAAAATGCTGTAATTACAATCCTTTTTCTTCTGTAGAACATAAATTAATTTTGTCAAATAAAATGAAAGACAACAGGGTTCAAAAATAGGAGCACCAAGGCATTTTTCAAAAATTATCTTTTGTTTCCCCACAGAAGAAATAATTTAATTATTACAGTTTTTATTTTTGATACAACTGTCCCTTTAAAGGGATAGAAGGGAAAATGTTGTCATCATTTACTCACCCTCAAACAGTTGGTGGTTGCCATTGACTTCCATAGTGAAAAAAAAAAAAAAAAGATTAATAATGGCAACCACCAACTGTTTGATTACCAGCAATCTTCAAACTATCTTCTTTTATGTTCAGCATAAGAAAGCAACTGGTTTGGAAGACATGAGAGTAAATGATGACAGAATTTTTTTGTTAGTTTTTTTGGGTGAACTATCCCTTCACATTTGTTGTAGCTAAGGCTGCATGCTATTTTATAATTAATGCAAAACCTGTTTTCCAAACTAGTATGCATAGGTCTATAACAAGTAAAAATAAAATTCACAACCAAACATGCTGAAATTTTCAACATTTTGTCTGTGAATTTGTCAGACATGGAAATTGCATGGCATCTTAAGGCACTAAACATTATTAAACCTCCTGCATTTAATAAAAGTAAGAATATCAGATTTGGTAATAGTGTTTCAGAAATATTAATATTTAACTTCACAGAGATTTATGAAAGAAGCTCAAGATAAAAGCATGTAATGTGATTGCATGCAGTATGGCTCATTAAAAAGGGGTCTGCAATATCCATTTAGTTTATATTTATATTATATTTGTTTGGTTGGAAACTTTTTACTTATTTGGCTTGCGGTATCAACTGTGAACTCACTGAGCTCAGTGGATTTCTGATGTTTCCTTTATTTACAATTTTTTTTTTTAAGTTGACATCATGAAAAATCCCATCCAATTTCCAGTTTTTTAAGTAACTTTGTTTTGGTAAGCATTTCTCTGCAAGCATCTGAAAAAACGAGCGCTTCTGATTTCGCTCCCCTAGTGACATTGCAAAGAGATCTAATTATAATATTACCGCCCCCTAATCTGTAAATTTCCACCCACAGCACCATCATTTGATCTTGCAAGTGACAACAGTCTACTAGATCTAATGCTATGGCGAAGGTTTGAGCAAAACATGCTAACTGTTCAACCTTTGGCTGCATAGATGGACACATAACATTATTTAGAGTCCCAGCCTCAGAGGAGACAAGCGAGCATTGGATTTATCAGTTTATTTGCTGTATGTTGCTGCTGCCACACAGATCTAAAATAAACATGCAATTTATTTCCAAGCTGTTTACCTTCACAGACATATCCGACTGTTTTTGTAACTTGTGTGTGAATGAGAACTTAGTTTAGTACACTACTTGTCGTGTTTGTCTGAATATCAATATATTAAATGGACAAAGACACAATGGAGGCCAAGTGCACGTAAACACTTTTTCTGCTTAACTTAACTGTTCAGAAGTATATGCAGTGCCACACAGCGCCACCTAAAGAAAACACAACCATTGCAAGATTAACCAAATTCTGAACACCAAATACATTACAGTACACACATGCTGTAACAGACGCTTTCTCTCCGTGTGCACATTAAGAAAACAATATTTCAGAAGTTTAAACTAATATGGTCTAAAACGCATGATTTCAGTGCAATGAACATGACAATCAGAAACAAAACAGATGTTTCAATCATGAAAAGGGGCACAGAGAGGCATGAAAAACAGCATGTTTCTGCTTCCACTCAAATCCACTTGTTAAGTGGTGATGTAATGCGTCCAAAGAATACACCCTGTTTGAATGCACCCATGAAAGCCTCAACTTGAGTGACATGACATGACATACAGCCAAGTATAGTGACCCATTCTCAGAATTCATGCTCTGCATTTAACCCATCCAAAGTGCACACAGCAGTGAACAAACACACATAGTGAACACACACCCGGAGCACTGGGCAGCCATTTATGCTGCGGCACCCGGGGAGCAGTTGGGGGTTCGGTGCCTTGCTCAAGGGCACCTAAGTCATGATAGAGTTCTTGGACCCAGAAGTCACGGAAGAGGGTGACACGTGACGTCAGACTTAACAAGCTTATTATTTGTTTTAAAATTATATAATAAATGACCTGTGGGATATATTGAGCTGAAACATAACATACACATTCTGGAGATACCAGAGACGTATATTACATATTGTAAAAAGGGGCATAATATGACTCATTTAATGTCAGAAATTACTTCTGAAACCAATTTGACTTACACTCTTAAAAATAAAGGTGTTTGACTATGCCATAGAAGAAACGTTTTGTCTAAAGGGTTCCATAAAGAACCTTTAACATCTGAAGAACTTTCTGTTCAGACAAAGGGTTCTTTGTGGCGAAAGAAGGTTCTTCAGATCATAAAAAGGTTAGAAAGAGATGGTTCTTAAAAGAACCTTTGACTGAATGGTTCTTTGTGGAACCAAAAATGGTTCTTCTATGGCACCGCTTGAAAAACCTTTTGGAGCACCTTTATTTTTAAGAGTGTATGTTCCATTTTGAAGAAATGCAAAACAAAAACTACACTTTAACAAATTTTGCGAGCCAGCCAAACAGCTGCTTTATAGGAGAAATGCCAAAGGCACAGATTGGTCATTTACTCCAAAGGTAGAAAATCTTATTAAAATGTAATCTATGCTGTCAATTAAGTACATACCTGCCTGTCTCAATGACTGACTCACAGCCATCAGACAAATTGATTCTTTCTCATGTGGAGGAGTGTGTCAGTCGGAAGCAGGCTGACAGCAGGCCTCTCTCTTTTGGCAGTTTGGTGGGTCTGCCATTTCCCAGACTGGGCCTGTCAACCTGAGCCACCCACACAAAATTCACTTAATTGCTTTATCACAGCTCTTGTCTGGGGTCAGAAATGGAGTTTTCCCAAGCCAAGAGAAGGAATTATTAAACGGAGAGAACATAGAGAAAAAAAAATGCAATTTGTGCCAGCGCATGTCAGATGCATTTACCCTCTTGTCGACAATTTATTTTTGCCCATTTAAGCGGAGAAATTTTAACAGCAAGCTGAAGAGAGAAAATGCTTTTACTAGGTTTCATGGTATATTTGTGGTCTTTATTAAATGCTCTTAAGGGGCCATTTCACCAAAATGGTTTGAATTTTTTTAACAAATCAGTTGAGTTGTGTCATTGGTTTCATCCATTCATTCATCCATTTCGTTTAAACACTCTCATTCATTCAGGAATGCAACAAATGGTTGTTTTTATTAGTGAGTCAGTGAATCGTCTACTCATGTCATTTATTATTCAGGGACAAAACAGTACTATAAATGGCTACATATATTTACTACATTAAACATGTTCAAGTACTTCAAAAGTTCATTGTAGTGAGTTCTGGAGTATCAGGGTTAACTCTCTTGATACACTTTCCAAATAAAAAATGGAAAAATCCGGGAATCATTATTTTCCACTATATACTATGCAAACAGAAGTTTGAACTTCCTCATAGTTGCCAAAGTCTGATAGTACAGATCTTTCAGCAATTTATTCAGTTCTTACCTTTCTGCCAAAGAGTATTTATCAAAGCAGCTGAAAGCAATCCCCAAGAGAGATTATTAATTGCTGTAAGATAACCAAAATCCCCACTGAGGAGAAGGTGTGACTTTTTAAACGAGACAGACTTGTTTACAGCCCAGGTAATTAAGTGATTATTATCTCAAAGATATGTTTTACCAGCCTTATTGGATTTGCACATGGTTTAGGGAGTATTGACCAGTTCTGTGGTAAAATGTCATGTTAGTTCTAATTAAAAAGAGCCTAGTAGATGTTAGGGAAGAACTCCTCATTAGTAATACTCTCTTGCCTAATCAGAGATGTGTCAGTGGCTCTCAGGGTCTGGTGATGGTCCATACAAAGAACAGTCCTGAGGCTAGAAGCGATTTATTTGGCAGCTTTGCCGATCCTCTGAGCTACACAGATCTGTTAGAGGCTCTGTTTGTGATACATAGCATGAATATGGTTCCATGCTTGTAATATACTGCAGTTATTTCCTAATATACAGTATATACATTTATATGGACAGAATTACATGTGAAGACCTCCTGTCTGATTCTGAACACTTTATCACTTTTCCATGGCATGTTTACCAAAAGTCAATGCAGATTAATTCAACAGGTCTTACTGTACATTAGTTTATCAGATTCTGTACATTGCTTTAATTTTACGAGATTTATCCCACCAGTGATGTTGAATCAGCTTAATGAAAAGTCTATGACATGCTTTGGTTAAAATTTCTCAATAGAAGTGTCAAAATACTCTTTTTACTATACTTTTTTACACTTTGCGAAACATGCTAACTGCCGCTTTATTAGGAATGTGATTTGAAAAGATCCATGAAAAAAAAAAATCTACTTCTCTAGATAAAGCTGTATCACAAATGATTTGTGTGAACATAAACATATTTAGGTAGATCACAAGGTGCATTCCCTTCAAAAGCTAAAGTAATTCACTGCATCTTCATCGCCTCAGATGTCGTGAGTAAATGAGGACTGTTCACTATTATATCCAACAACAGAACACCTCAATCGCTTAGGAGAGATTCTTGTTTACTCCTGCTCCAGTGCCAAAACTATAGCTGACTGATGACAGCTCACTGAGGGCGGGTCTAAGGTAAAACAACAGTGTCAATCAACTATCGTGGGAGGGGCCTTGGTCTGTGTGATGTCACACAGACAAGAAGATGAGAACGGTTTGATTTGAAAAAGGATATATTATTTTTAGAGATTAAATGAAACCACTGGGTGTATTTTTACCATTATATGGTGGACGTGTACACACACTGCCAACACACATTTATGTTCAAACAACATGTAAAAGTGAATTTTGCATCCGATGACCCCTTAAAAGAAATGACTACTTTTATTCAGCGAGAAAGCTTTTTTTTTTTTTTTTATGTAATAAAACATATGAAGACCTTTCTATCTGATTGTGAGTATTTATTTACCATTTTTTGACGTATTTTTGTTTTAGGAGTAAATTCTAAATTCATCTAACAGCTTTAATTTTCTGTTCAGTCTTCTAATAAACAGTCCTGAAAGTTTGTGAGTCATAACTGACCAAGGACAGCACTGACTTTTCCCTGGTGTTTCCATGGTTACAAATGAAATTCTCTATAAATCTGAACATCCAACCATCTCACAACTTATATTGTGCGTTCCTTGACTTGCAACAATCATTTATGCCTTATGAACAAATGAACAAATTAATCATAGGTATTATATCAAACTATTTCTCCATATATCCCTGTATTTCTCAGAGAAGAAATGTTCCCCACTTCCTCTCTGCACAACAGAAAGTGTTTTCTGAGGAAGGTCTGTAATAAAAACTGCCCTGCATCCACTTAGCGAGGTTAATATCCACACACTGCAGCATAACCTCAGTGTTTGTATTAGGACAGTCTCTCCCTCTGCTGCAAACATAGCTCATATGGAGCTCTGCTATAGAAAGAACCAGGAAATGATGAGATTGGATTTGGCTAGAGCTCAAACGAAGTCCCATCTAAATCCTCAAGGCCCTGCTGTAGTCTCCTCTGAGTAAGCTGATGTTGGCAGTCTACCAGTCGCCAAAGGAGGGTCCTTCATACATGTACAGTTCCAGTGACAGATGGTGGTGGTGTTGCTTGTTTTTTTTCAATGCATGGGATGACTCTACTAATTATAAAGGGAAAACGGAAAACAATTATTTACAACTGACTTTAATCAAATCCAAGAGTTCAAGGGAAAAAAAGAAGCTTAACTGGAATTTCACTGGATATTTGTGCGTTAATTTGTTCATGTGATGACTGGTTTATTTACTCTTGATTAGGTTGGCAGAAAGTTGATTAGGTTTATTTTTTTTAGATAGATATGATACACTTGAATAATTGAGAGTAAAATGCCCTGTTTAGCCTAAGGTTTGGTCTAAAGGACCCCCATGAAAAATGCAGGATTCCCGTTAAGCAGTAATTTGTTTTATATTGGGTGGGAATAGATCTGTTGAAGTGTGTGTGTAGTGCTCACACACAGACTGAGATTAATGTGTGAAGTATACCTGAAATAACATTCAACACTCTATTTACAAACTTATCCATCCATATTGAGTAAAAAGATAAATGTTTTTTTTTTTTTTTGTCTTACACTGCTGGACCTAAAGGTGTCGTTTAGCCCTATTGTGCCCTATTAGAAAAAACAATGCAGCTCTTACTATTTACCAGTATTGTCATTGCAGCACAAAAAAAGCATGTGTGTCTGAAATGTCTTTATTTCTGTTATTTTACCTAATTTTGTTTTGTTGGTATTTTTCCAACCTTCTACCTGTGAAAGTGCACCGGAAAAGCGGTAAAACCTGTGACTTCCCAGCCGTGAACTCGTTCCAGTTCCGAGCTCTGACGTCACATAGCCCGCGAAATAACAATGGCAGTTACTATGGATAATATTTCCTATGGATGCGGTGTTTACGCAAGTGGTACATGGTGAGAAATATACTTACGTTGTAATAAATTAAATAATCTAGCTACAGTTCCTTGCGCTCAGGCAGTTTGGTGTGACTTACCCTGGAACGCTACAAAGTCGTGAGTCGTAGTTTGAAGTCATGATTTACCGGCTCAAAAACATCCCTGGAACGCAGCATGAAGCTAACATCAGTGTGCTCAACATTGACACTTTAATCTTTGAGCTCATATTCCAGGTGGTATACTAAGCATTAGGACTTGTGTTTACTTAACGCATGGAAATTAACTTACTGATACAGATATCGTACATCAAAGTGATGATGTTACTGACCATTTCCTTGTATCGTGCATGCTGCGTATCACCAATATTAACTATATGACTCAGCATTACCATCTGGGGAGAACTATTGTTCCAGCCACCAAAGAGAGATTCGCAAATATACTGCCTGATTTATCTCAACTGCTCTGTGTAACCATAAATACACATGAACTAGAAGAAATGACTAGCAACGGGCACTATCTTCTCCAATACTTTAGAAGCTGTTACCCCCATCAAATTAAAAAAAGGTTAGACTAAAACTTACTGTGCCATGGTACAACAGAAATACCCACTCTCTCGAGAAAGGAACTCATAGTCTTGAGCACAAATGGAGAAGAACAAACTTGGAATTGTATGGAAAAACGGTATGTCCAGCTATAGACAGGCTCTAAAAACTGCCAGGGCCGAGCATATCGACAGACTCATAGAAAATAACCAAAACAATCCAAGGTTTTATTTAGCACAGTGGCTAAATTAACAAATAACCTGTTGTCACCCAATCGAAATATTCCCTCACAGTTTAATAATAATTACTTTCTGAATTTCTTCACTGATAAAATAGATAACATCAGAAATATAGTAACAAATGTACTAGATTCTACTGCGTTTATTACTGCAGCTTCAATCACAGCACCTAAAGATGAACTGCAGTGCTTTACAACTATAAGACAGGAAGAGCTAAATAAACTTATCACTGCATCTAAACCAACAACATGTTTATTAGATACTGTACCCACTAAATTACTGAAAGAGTTGTTACCTGTAGCAGAAGAACCGCTTCTCAATATTATTAACTCGTTGTTATCTTTAGGTCACGTCCCAAAACCATTCAAGCTGGCAGTTATTAAGCCTCTTATTAAGAAACCACGACTAGATCCTAGTGAACTGGCAAATTACAGACCCATTTAAAATCTCCCATTTATGTCTAAAATTTTACTCAATTGTGCTCCCTGAAAAAAAAAAAAAAAATCTTTATGAAGAACTTCAGTCAGGTTTCAATCCCCACCATAGCACAGAAACTGCACTTGCTAAAATTACAAATTACTTGCTTCCAGTGTCACTGTCCTAGGTCCTCTGCTGTTTTCAATATACATGTTGCCCCTTGGTAATATTATTAGAAAATGAAGGGATTAGTTTCCACTGTTATGGTGATGATACTCAACTATATATCTTATCGAGACAAGATAAAACTTCTAAATTATCTAAGCTAGCAGAGTTTGTTAAAAATGTAAAAGATTGGATGAAAAATAATTTTCTCCTATTAAAATCGCGAGATATTACTTATTGGACCAAAAAACAGTACACACAATCTCATGGATTACAATTCGCAACTAGATGGATATACTGTTACTTCCTCTACAGTCAAAAATCTTGGTTTTATATTAGACAGCAACTTTTCTTTTGAAAATTATATTACCCATGAAAAAAAAAAAAAAAACTGAAATTTTCCATCTTCGTAACATTGTCAAGCTACGAAACGTGACCTGTTTCTGATGCCAAAAAGCTAGTTCATGCATTTATGACTTCTAGACTGGACTATTGTAAAGGGCTGCTAGGGGGTTGTCCTATCTTCAATAAACAAGCTACAGATAGTCCAAAATGCAGTGGCTAGAGTCCTTACCAGGTCAAGAAAATATGATCATATTACCCCAATTCTTTGCACTGGCTGCCTATTAAGTTCCGTATCAGTTACAAAATATTATTACTTACCTATAAGGCCATTAATGGTTTAGCTCCTCCTCATGTAACTACTCTTCTACCATGCTACAATTCATCGCACTCTCTAAAGTCACAAAACTCTGGACTTTTGGTAGTACCTAGGATAGAAAAGTCCACTATAGGAGGTAGAGCTTTTTCACATTTGGCTCCAAAACTCTAGAATAGCCTTCCTGATAACGTTAAGGTTCAGAAACACTCTCTCTGTTTAAATCTTGATTAAAGACACATCTCTTTGGCCAAGCATTCAAATAATGCATCTCATAATCTTGTACTGCAGTTACATCTTATCAATTGTGCATTATTATTTTTAGCTTTGGTTAAACAAATTAATTTTACTTGGTTGGAACAGCGGCTATGCTAATTATGTCTCTATTTGTTTCTCTGTTTTGCCACAGGATTGACATCCCACATGGTACAAGCTTCAGTCTGGATCCAGAACAACTGAGAAGAGATGATGCCAACCCCTCAAAGGACCTCAGTTGATGCCAACCCTGAAACAACATACAGAACTACCATATTTTGCTATAGGTTTGATTGCATCATAATTGCTGTTAAAGTGTTCGTCGTCTGTTTGATAACGTGTTTAATTGATTTTTCTGTACATTTCCACCTTATGTACATAAACTGAGTAAACACTGATAAGCTACTACTAAATATTATCGAAAAATACATTTTCTATAATGATTTGTATCGTAAAAAGCATTATACAAATAAAAATGTATTGAATTGAATTGAATCTGTTTTGTCATTATTTGTTACAGCATCTTATTTATAATCTTACCTTATCCGTTAAAAATTTGGAATAGAGTTAGAACCGTAAAAAAATCAAGATACAACACTTGATATAACTTCTATTTCAAATTTAAAATGCTGTTCTTTTTTACCTTTGCTCATCAAAAAAACCTTTTAAAAAGAATCACAGTTTTCACAAAAATATTAAGCAGAACAACTGATTTCAAAATTTGTAATAACAAATGTTTCTTGAGCTCTGATTGAGCCTATTCGAATCATGTGAAGCTGAACACTGAAATAATGGCTGCTGAAAATTCAGCATCACAGGAATAAATTACATCTTAAAATATAAAAATATTAATAACATAAAAAATATTTAGAACTGGACTTTAAGCATTGTAACGGAAACAGGTCAATTTAGCTCAAAGGGAATAATTTAAGATTTTAAAGGGAATTTGAACAGAATCACTGTTTCACGGCTGATCACCGAGACGCCCTGCGATTCACTGAACGAGCCGTTTAACATCAAATCTGCGCTGGATACTAATATCCAAACTATAGTAAAACACTACCAATTAGCACAGTAACAAGATCGGCAGTTTAAGACATTAACTTGTAAGCACAAAACACAAGATACTTCTCTTTTCAATATGAATAAGGCTTTATTAGATAAATCTAAGACATATAAACTAATCTAACACATAAACGCACGCACTCACACATTCACACAAGTTGCAGGAAGATCGAAAGTTAGGAAAAGATGAGTTTAAAAGAATGGAAATATGGAATCCCAAGTTTACAGCAATACGTTAAATTGCATAGACATGAACAACCATCAATCACGTAATTAGCCCTTGCATTGAGTTCCTCAATGTGACTAAAATTATATTAGATACACCAGCACAACAAATATCTGGGGATACGTTGCCTTCGTTTCCTGTGAAAGGGACTCCCGTTGAAAGGGGTATCCCGGTGTCGCTGATTGGCTGGAAGTTCAGTAGTGAAGTGACGTCTTGGGAAGCCCGTGGTTGTTGGGCGTTGGCTGAAAGTGCAGAGTCGTGTGCGCTGGTCGAAGTTGAACGGGTACCCGAGGTCAGGCGTCGGAGACTCGACGTTACAAAACTTAACTCAGAACACGAAACTCTCAAACGGAAAAGAAAAGAAATAAAGTTTGACAAGACTAGGTTGTGTTCCTTCTCATCGTGCCATAGTAGCAGCAGGCAGGCACGCTGGAACCGCGCTCAAAGAACAGTGATGACTACACAGCATGGCTAGGAGCTACAAGCTAGCAGAAGCATAGCTAGAGACTAGAAACAGACTAAAAACAAGGCATGACTGATAGCACAAGCAACGCTAGAACTAAAAGCATGATTTCATGGTGTCCAAAGTATTTAAAGTGGCCTGTTGGCCACACCTCAAATGTTGTCTTGACCAATCAGATATTGTCTTGGCTCGGGGGGTATCATAAATCATATGTTTATCTTACCAAGCATGTGGTCCGAATGTTCCTGCTCTGGCAGGGTCTAATTTTGGACATGATTCCTATAACACGATTATGATATATTTTACAAATAAATGATTGTCAGGACAATATCAAGCAAGAAAATTTGATTATATCAATACTAGACATGACTATGTATCCTATAGTTATCAAAAGACACACACAATAAGTGATTATACATGATAGTCAAATGTGTGGGTTACACATAAATGAATATGGAGTTAAGCGATGGAATGATTCATTTATAAGTCTTTTTGAGTTCATTCTGGTCCATATATATGTACAAAAATCAGTTTATTTGCCATTCTCATGACATAGGGATGTTCTGTAGAGACAGAGGTTTAAAGCCCTTCCCCCTTAGGAATTTCAGTCTGGTTCTGCTAGGTGGGGGGGAAGTCAATGTAAGTGTTTAACTCATGGGTTTCCATGTGATGTCCAGCGTTGCATTTCAGTTACGAACAACAAATTTGACACCAAATTTCTCTTCTTCGAATTGAAATTGTAAATAATTGTTCTAGTGGTGTTATTGTTGAAAGCTGTTGTGTGAACAAGTTGGTTGGTCATCTTGCTTGGTTCTTGTGGCACTAGAACTGATTTATGACTTCCTGAGGATTTCAGCTCATGTTTCAATGCATACAGCTTTGATACACTCTTTAATTTGTCTGGTTCGACTCATTTCTGTTACAGCATTATCGTTCAACAATCGCCTATAGTACCTTATAGTAGCAAGCATCACATCAGGAGCGCACCTATGATGCATGACGCAGTAGATTTTTGGATGGAGCTCAGAAATCTGAAGTTGAAAGAAGAAAAACCATTCGTGACTGAACTCACATGTTTTGCAGTTAGATATTTTCTTGCCGACATCCAAAAGTGCTTTGGCCTTTCTCCTCTCTTTCATTTCTCTCTCTTTTTCTCTGTCGCTTTTGATCACTGCAGGCCCATTCTTGACGGTTCCTTGGCCCCATTGATTTTGGCTACGTCCGGAACAGAGGATGGCAGGGAGCAGAGGAGCTCATCTGCACCCAGTCTGCTCTTTAATTAGAGATTCTCTCAGCCAGTGTTCTTCGGCCTGATACAACAGGATTTCAGTCTAAGGTTTTGCTAAGGAAGCAGAAAAGCTAATTGCTGTCATGCTCTTACTGTCTGAATTGCCGGCATGAGAAGTGGGGAAAGAGAAGCCCAATTCATCTCTTTTACATATGACAGTCACAAGACAGGGAAAAATGAGGAGAACAAATGCTAAGAGGTTTGCGGGGCATGATGGATTTTAGAACTCCTACCTGAAGGAACCTCAGAATCCAGTGGTGTAATGTAACGCAGTAAACTGTAACTTCCTTACAGTACTTAAGAATTTTTGGGAATATCTGTATTTTGCTTAAGTTTTTATATTTCAGCTAACTTTTACTTTTACTCAACTACATTTCCTAATTAAAATGTATACTTTTACTCTGATACATTTCCGTAAGTATACGTACAGTAAGTATATTCGCTACTTACAACAAAATGGTCAGAAGAACACAGACTGCAGGAAAGCAGGTTTGACGAATCAGTGGTCTGGCATTTGCATGTTATATGTTTTATGTCTCTGAGTGATGGATCGGTGTTTAGTTACTTATTGAATGAATCAGATTTTTGAACGAATCGGTTGAATAAATGATTTGGTGATTCACTCATTAACACAGTCAAATGCTTTGTTCTGAATGAATCAGCCGTTTCTAATTAAAAAAATACTTAAGTACTTAAGTACAATAAATATCACATACTTTAAGCATGCTCAAGTAATATTCAACTTCAACTTCTACCAAAGTTATTTTCTGGTGAGATATCTGTACAATTACTTGAGTATGAATTCAGGTATTTTATACACCACTGTCAGAATCCAAAGGCACACTAAGTGATCTAAAATATTAAATGTAGAGAAAACAAATGTTATACTTAATCTTTTGCTTGGGTATTGTTGTAATTACTCAGAATACTGCTTGAAATGACACTATGTACTGAAATACTTCATTCAGACTGACATTGTTTCAAGTTCTGTGCAGCTATAGCTCACATAAAAGCGAGTGAATGAGACACGGATGAGACACCACTTGACTAAGGCATAAGTGCTTTCTCTAATTTTACTCTGTGGTTAGTCCCCTGTGCATGTCGTCTCTTCAACTCTGACTGTTGAGCCTATCCAGTAATTACAGTTTTAATTGAAACAATTACCTTGAGTCAGTAAAAGAGACCTCTAAACCTTGAGGGTCCTCTCTTCACCAATCAGAATAACAGCCACCAAGACTCAGAGAACAAACAAAGACGTGGATTTCACAACCCCATAGTATCAGCAGTATTAACAGCTTTCTGGACATTAGATTTAAGCCTAAAAGCTCAAGTGAGTTTGATCATGTTGCCAGGACTACAGATCCTTCAGTATTCAGACAAGCAGAAAGATACTCCAGTGCTGACAACTCATGCACTGGCATGCACAAAGTCCACAGAAATTCATAAATATGTGGCGTGATCTCATTACACATTAGTAATCATTACAAACATACACTGTTGATGTACTGACAGAATCTAAATGTAAACATTGTACATTTAATAACTTTTAAGGTGTACAATTGTTTATGGATCCATTTAGGTTGATTTTACAGTGTGTGTGGTCAAATTAGCAAAATATCATGGGCAAAGAAGTTTCATTTTCTGTTTTCAATAGTGTATCAATATATGAAACACTGTTCACACAAAAGTCACTTTCAAACCAAGCATTTTTGTGTTGGTCAGCTTGGTGAGTTTGCACAACCAACATTAACACAAGTAAAGTATGTGTGAGGAACATTTTTTATTTATTTTTTTGCTCTCACATGAAATTCCCCACCGTGCTGATACTTATTAAAATAACTATCTAGCTAATAAGAATTAAATAAAGCTATACATAGGTAAATACTTTTGATGTTGATGCTGTCAGTATGTTCATATTCCATGTTTGAGTCTAGTTGTGGAAAAAAGTCAACTACAGGCAATACTTTTGAAAATGTTTTCATGAAGGGCAGAATAATCACAACATCATGCTGCTGCTCTTTGCTCAAAGTTCTGCTTAATTTATTTTTGCGTTATGCTGGACGGCTTTTATTGAAAATGAATGATTTCTGGTTGTTCACTGCAAATCATTGTCAGTTTGAGCTGCCTGTTACATTGAAGAGATAGCTTTTATTGCTGTTTGCTTTGTTGCATTGTTCTTGGTTAGTACACCGTGTTAGAGTAAAAGCGTGAGGATGAGGATGGCACAGTGAACCGACTCTGTCTCCCTCATGGAATCAAGCTGTGAGTAATAATCCGAAGTGGAGGATTAGTGAGCGGATTCCGTTCACCCATTTAAGTAACAACAAACAAAGACTGCAAACAATGAAAGAATGGCCTAGTATACAATAAAGCCACTTTCAGTGCTAATTGGAAATAAACTGATCAAACAAGCTCATAAAAAAAAAATATATATATATATATATATATTCTTCAGCTGGAACTGAAGAACTGTAATACTGACATTGATAAAGATGCAATTTATGTTACCCAGAAGCACTTTGAACTACATTGGAGTCTAAATAGTACATGCTTGAATGTTATAGGTGTCACTTTATAAATTACGGCCTGTTATTAGTCTTTCTCCTGTTCAGTGGAATGGAAAGGAGCACTGAGAGGTAAATTGTTACATAAAGTTACAACGAAAAGAATCAAACTCTGATGTAGCTTGCAGTGCGACTAATTACTGTAGGACAAATCCTGAACCCAGAATAATAGGGTATCAGGGCTGGCGCCTGATGCTCCGTAAAGTGGAGGTGTTGGAGTGTTTTACCCCCTTGAGATTCTTGTAAATATAGCAGTTTACTGTATGTCAGTATTGCATTGTAAAAAATCATTCAGCATAGGCTGCAGATTGTGTCTTTCAAACGTTTATCTTGAAGTAATTTGTAGCAGATAAATCAGGGCTTAGTAACATATGTCTACCCTGACACTACAGCCCAATCCGAACAGATTTTGTTTGAACATCATGCTAAGAGCAGGTCCAGCAGGCATTAATGCTGATGGTTGTACATTCTGTCCTTGCTGGTGATTCACTAGCTGTTTTCTAGCTGCTGGTATCATGGGGAGGAAATCAGAGCTGACAACGCTTGATGTTGTGAACAGAGGAACTAAATAAAGTGCAGGGTGTCCATTCATTCTGTTCCTGCCAGTGGCACTTCAGCATGTCTTTTCACAGTAATGCTGGCACAGACAGAGTTATCACACCCAATGTCTCCTTTTGACTCTTAAGCATACAGATATTACTCTTGTAAGATCGCTTACAGAATTTAAATTCATTATCCTATAAATGTTGCAGTAGCTCAGACGATTGATTATAAAAGATAATTATGTTAGATTGATGATATTTATCAACTAACAGAAAACACAGAACAAAATTAATAATTCTTCAACACTACCATAAAAAAAGAAACTTTGGGGTCAATAAGATTTGTTCAGCAAGGATACATTAATTTGAATAAAAGTGACTGTAAAGATATTTATAATGTTAAAAAAAAAAATATTTCTATGTCAAATAAAGGCTGTCCTTTTGAAGTTCTTGTTCATTTGTAATGTTGTGGTCATCGTAGTGAGGAAATGCTACCAAAACATTTTAAGAGGTCAAATTTGTTGGCTGCTTATGTCATTGAGGAAAAGTAACCATTATAGAATTGACTGGTATTTCTTTTGAGGCACAAATGACTACTATCTCTTTCTTTGTAATGTACTGTAATGGTTTCTTTTCTGAAATGAGGCAGCATCAATGACTTTTGCAGCCAACAAATGCAACCTCTGGAAGGCACAGCCTTACAAATGAGATACAGCAAATAACCAACGGGACTGAAGTAAATGAGGAACTAAACAAGACACAGGTGAGTAACTTAGGGGACAATAAAAACACAGGAAAAGTGAATGCTGACAAAAAGAAACAAACTTAGAGTCTGTGGAATGATAAGAACAAAAAGACTTTTGAAAACACCAGCACCATAATCATAATAAACGACATTAAAGGGATACTCCACCCCAAAATAAAAATGTTGTCATTAACCACTCACCCCCATGTCGTGTCAGACGTGTAAAAGCTTCATCGTGGATCTTGGATCACAACAGGCACGTGCACAGATAGGGCTCAACCTGTGCAGAACACATGCCCTTTTTGCCCTTACACTCCGAAGTGCCTTTTTTTGGTGGTGTTTTTTTTATTTTTTTAATCAATGCTACTGGTCACCCTTTACGTCTGTCTGTCTGTTTTACAAATATTTCGCAAATGAAAGTTCTTAAAACTAGCTTGTGTAAATCTTATTCGATCCTCAAGCTGTCAGTAAGCTGATAACTCCGCCCCCTCTATATTCATTGAATCAACTGAAGTTCCACAGCAGCCGCACAGTAGACAACAGCTGAGCTGACAAAGTTTTGCGAAGGGTAAATAAATATCTTGTTGTTTGAATAAGTACTACTAAACACTATGTCTATAAAGGCTTATATTGTATTTATTTGATGTCTGACTGACTCACTGACTCAGACATGTGGGACGTCGCCTGAGAGAGAGGGCTAGAATTTGCCTTCTAGTCATAGCCAATACATAGCCAACACAAATAGCCTGTGCATACAGTAGCATTTCATCTTTTATAAAATGCGATTTTGGCCAAATGCATTTTACCACAGGAAAAACTGAGCGCTCCATCTATATAGCTACAAAAACTAGATTGTAACCTGTAGATGAAAATGTAATGTGATGCCGTTTTAATGACAAAAAAAAAAAAAAAAAAAAAATACTATATTTTATCATGCAGAATGTAATTCGTGATTCATTCCAAGGCTTCATTTATTTGATCCAAAATACAACAAAACCGTAATATTGTGTAATATTTTTACAATCTTAAATAACTGTTTTCTATTTGAATATATTTTAAAATGTAATTTATTTTTGTGATCAAATCTGAATTTTCAGCATCATTACTCCAGTTCAGTACTCTTCAGTGTCACGTGATCCTTCAGAAATGCTTTTCACTGCAACTGTACTTTTCACACTATTTTTATTTATTTTTTCATTGCTGGCTTATTTTAGGTTAGTCAAAAATACTTGACTCATTACTCACCTTCCCCTCTTCTTTATGTCATTCATAATCATGTTAACCAAAAAAATACAAATTAGCTTATAAAACCAAACAGAATAGCTAAAAAAGAGAATATATAGAAAATTTTTTTCAAGCACATGGCTCACAGAAGGTTGCTGTTGTAATTAGGTTTAAAGAAGCCCTTAAAACCCTGTTTATCTATATTATCTAATTATCTAATATATTATTATGGTTGTTATTAATCGTGAATAAATCTAAAGCTTTTGACACTATTATTTTGTGTTATTGAATTTGTCATGAAGATGTGACCATTTCTTCCTTTTATGCAGGCTTACTAAATAATTTTGATATAAAAAAAGGGTGGGGGGTGCCCTTTTTCATTTTCAGCACATGCCCCTCAAGAGGTCTGTGCACGGCCCTGGATCACAATTTAAGATATTCTGAATGAAAACCGGGAGGCTTCTCACTGTCCCATAGACTGCCCATTATGTTACATTGTCAAGATGCAGAAAAGTATGAAAGACGTCGGCAGAATAGTCAATCAATCAATCAATCACCTTTATTTATATAGCGCTTTAAACAAAATACATTGCGTCAAAGCACTGAACAACATTCATTTGGAAAACAGTGTCTCAATAATCAAAATGATAGTTAAAGGCAGTTCATCATTGAATTCAGTTATGTCATCTCTGTTCAGTTTAAATAGTGTCTGTGCATTTATTTGCAATCAAGTCAATGATATCGCTGTAGATGAAGTGACCCCAACTAAGCAAGCCAGAGGCGACAGCGGCAAGGAACCGAAACTCCATCGGTGACAGAATGGAGAAAAAACCTTGGGAGAGACCAGGCTCAGTTGGGGGGCCAGTTCTCCTCTGACCAGACGAAACCAGTAGTTCAATTCCAGGCTGCAGCAAAGTCAGATTGTGCAGAAGAATCATCTGTTTCCTGTGGTCTTGTCCTGGTGCTCCTCTGAGACAAGGTCTTTACAGGGGATCTGTATCTGGGGCTCTAGTTGTCCTGGTCTCCGCTGTCTTTCAGGGCAGTAGGGGTCCTTTCTAGGTGCTGATCCACCATCTGGTCTGGATACGTACTGGATCCGGGTGACTGCAGTGATCCTCTGATCTGGACACAGACTGGATCTGGTGGCTACGGTGACCTCGGAACAAGAGAGAAACAGACAAATATTAGCGTAGATGCCATTCTTCTAATGATGTAGAAAGTACGGTGTTATGTGAAGTGTTTCCGGTTCCGGTTTACCTAATTAATGCAGCCTAAAAAAACGGATTTGGATATTAAAAGCATATTAGTATGTTATGTGTATGCCAGGTTAAAGAGATGGGTCTTTAATCTAGATTTAAACTGCAAGAGTGTGTCAACCATCACTGGTTCAACTGTAACATTATGAAGTGACGAGAATACTGTTTGTATGTGAAGAAAACAAAAATAACAACTTTATTCAACAATTCCTTTGTCAGCAGTCTCCTCTGTGTCTCTCCACATCACGAAAACTGCCTATGCTCTTCTGTATAAAAAAAAAAAAAGAAATAAAAGAATAATGGTATCATGGTTTCCACAAAATCGTTAAAGCAGCAGCTATTTGCACTAAGTGTAAATAGCAATGGAGGCTATTTACAGTAATTGAAATAGCATATTTTCTTAGTGATAGACTGTTTGCACTGCAATTTACATAACAATGGATTCTATTTACACTAAGTGAATATAGCAGTATTTTTATCAATATGCTCAAATAGCTATAGATTCAATTTACACTATGTTAAAATAGCAGGATTTTCTGTTGTTTATAGTACTACATATTTCAAATTGTGGCAATTATGTCAGTATTGCAGTACATTATAAAACAGTATGCAATAATAATGTATTAAGCGTAAATAATGATGTTAATTCAAATTATTAAATGGATGCCACCTTATTGGAATAATAAAACCTTTCCTACACCTACCCTAATCATACCCAATACATTATTTGATACTTTTTTGATTAGTTCCTCCATTTATATTGAAAATAAATGTCTTTCAGATGTGGTTTGAGAGTCGATCACATAAAAAAGACTATGGTATGCACTTTAAAGGGGTCATCATATATAGCAGTATTTATAGGGTACATATTAGGAACTAGCACATATTAGGAACAGCAATTTGCAAATATTCATAAAAAAAAAAAAAACACTTCTGTAGATGAAGCTGGATCATGATTGATTTGTGTACATTTAAGCACATTTAGGCAGGTTGAGGATCAGTGCATTCCTTTCAAAAATGAAAGTAACGTTAATCTTCTGCCTCTTCAGATGCTCAGGTGTCGGCAGTAAAAGACGACTGCTATATCCTTTCTTGAATTCAGCAACAGAACACCCCAGTCACTTTGGAGACATTCTTGTCTTCTCATGCACTGGATTCGGCACAATGGCGGGCTAATGACAGCTCTCTCAGGTAAGATGGACTTGTCAGTCAACTACCATGGGAGCGGCCAGTGCAGAACTATGTAATTCTGATAGGAATCTCAGAACAGCCTGATTTGAGAAAGGGGATTTTAAAATAGGGATTAAAAAAAAGACGCTGGGTGGATTTTTATCATTATAGGGTGAACGTGTACACAAACTTCCAACACACATTTATGTTCAAACAACAACAAACATTAATTTTGCATCCGATGACCTCTTTAACATATAGGCCATTGGAGCTGAGGTCTGATGGTATTTTTTGTAGTGTTGACCACCCCAATCACACATTGCTGGGCGGAGTTAGTGTAAATACATTGAAATAACATTGAAACATTGAAAAACATTGATAAACATAACAAAAATAGAACGGTAGAACAGTAGTGGTGTAGTCTGTATCAGCCCTCTTAAGTGCTGATTTTCACTACAACATGATTGCATGTGCATTGCATTAAGAATCTCACTGTATATGTTACTGCTGACTAATAATGCTGAAGATTCTGAGGCCAAGCTGTGGCACACAGAGAGTTTTTACAGGGGATGATCAGTCTGCTGAATAAAGCTTCTTGTCTGAGCTTCCTAATCCATAACCAGTGTTCTTACGGTTTCTTTTCTGTGCTGTTCTTTTGAGCTGTATTGCTTTATGCATTTTAGATATGGCAAGTAAAAAAAGTAAATCCTTTTTTTTCCACAGACATAAAGTGGTTTTCAACTAGGCCTTGCAAGCGATCCAGCTTTTTAAGCGATCATAGTTTTTACTATGATTACATGAAAGCAAAAACAAAAAAGTCTGTTAAAATACTTTCTTATATACCAGTTTAATATGCAGAAGCAGATTTAGTGTAAGCAAGCCATTTGTAGGTTGATTTCCCAGCGAGTGTATACTCTGACTGACTTGCTGTCTAAACATTGCTCTTCTTGTTTCTGCAGCTAAACACAGCAACAGTGATTCAGCCAATGACGAGTTTGGAGAAGAGCAAGCTCCTTTTTGACCAATGGCTGATGAAAAAAAAGAAACCTGACTGATTTTTGCATTTCCATTTGGTGAAGCCCATGGTACAGTACATTTCACCTTTAGGTTATTTCACCAGCTACTCAAGTGTGTGATTACTATCTGTTTTTCTTCTTGGCTTTTTTCTTTTGCCAGTTAACGCGTGTAAAAGCTCCATCCTTAACAATCACTTATGTGTTACATATAAAACCTTTTAGGCCATGGCTCTTGTATTTAATTCATTTGTAGTGTTCGAGAACTAGACATGATTTATTTATTTAGAAGCTCCATAATATAGTATATATTCTGCTTATCATACAATATCGGAGTGAAACTTAAAATATATTAGAAGTGACATTTTTAGTCATAATTCTTCTATAATTAGCCATAATAATTAATTTAGCCATTTAACCACAATTCAGCCATAATTCTGCTTGTAATGGGAAAGTAATGGCATAGTGGTTAGAGAGTTTGACTCCTAACCCTAGAGTTGTGGGTTTGAATCTCGGGCTGGACATACCACGACCTAGGTGCCCTTGAGCAAGGCATTGAACCCCCAACTGCTCCCCAGGCGACGCAGCAAAAGTGGCTGCCCACTGCTCCGGGTGTGTGTTCACAGTGTGTGTGTGTGTTCACTGATCTGTGTGTGTGCACTCTGGATGGGTTAAATGCAGAGCACGAATTCTGAGTATGGGTCACCATACTTGGCTGAATGTCACTTCACATAATAATGCTATTATATTACATTTTATTATATTATATTTTAATGCTGTATATGATGAACCTCAGAAGTCAATTTCTGGATGCTCTGTGAATTCTTGTTCTCCAGGAACAGATACTGCCTCTGATGACAATATCAGTTCTCTGAAAAGGTGTCGTTTCCTTGTGAGAAAATGAGCGTTGTGTTGTTTTATGTACCCTGACAACTTGAATGCTTTCGATGTCGTGCCACCCGCATTGTTCTCTGTCTCCCCTGACCTTCAGCTGGGCAGAAAAGGGTGTGCTTGAGGGTTCACGAGCAACGGCCAACAACCGAGACAGCCCTGGTATTGTACCTGCTCATAGAGCCGTGAAATCGCTTTGCCACTTCTTTTACCTTGTCTTCTCCTCTGTCTTTTCTTCATTTCTCCCTCCCGCCTCCCTCAATTTCTCTTCTTTTCTCATATCTTGTTTTCTAAATTCTACCAAGCTGACATCCCAGAACTAAAAAGGGCTAGTTTGCAGAAAGCGTGTTTTCTCTTTCTGTCTCTCTCTCTCTTTCTCTCCTGCTGTCCCTTTATCTATCTCCTCTCTGTCTGTCTGTGTCGTTCTCCTTTATTCTCCACATCCACCCTTTTTTCTTGTTTTCCTTCGAGCTATAGAAAGTCAGCCTCCAAACTTTGTGTTTTGTTCTGCTGTGTTATTTTTGCTTCAGTATCTCAGCTGGGAGAATCGCCCCTGCTGTGTAATGAGAACGAGGTGAGGAGAACTGGGAGTGTAATTATTTTCATTTGGGCGTCAGTGAGGGGCAGCTACGCATTTGTCTCCCCCTCTCATGTGACAGCATCACTGGGTCCTTGCACTAGTTTCTTTCGGCAGCAGCAATGAGCAAAATTCGATCTATCTATCTGATAAATTATTTATTGAATGCTATCTCATGACCAATTCATATGTATTTAACAAGGTAGCTAATTCGTACAACCTCACTTGGATGATTTTGTACATTTTCTGTGAGGGGTAGGTTTAGGCGTGGGGATATGGGTGGTAATTTGTTTGAATTCCTACAAATTTGCCACATCGTAAAATTCTTCACAAACATACACATTTGTACAAACAAGATTGTATGAATTTGTACAAATTAGCAAATTAATGTTTTGATGCTTTGGCAATATTGTATGTAAACCCAATGAAGTTCTTTAAAAGTGAAATGCAGACAAGACTCACAAAACAAGTCTTTTGTTTCTTCTGTGTAAAACATAGCTTCCTTAAATTAGTTTTACAAACAGTTTCTAAAGTTTTCTGTGTCTGCTGTTGACAGGTGGGTGTGTTCTTCAGGATATTCTCCTCTGATAGTGTGTGTGTGTGTGTGTGTGTGTGTATGAATAGGTATTCCAAACACTTTTATCATGACATGAATCCTCTCTAAAGCATACTCTGTAATTTCAAGTCAAGTCACAAAGGCCAAAGAGCGGCAATCTCCTCTGATGTTGACAATATTCCGCTGCAGTTGTTGTTGTTGTGGATGAAAAAGGCCTTGGGCCGTTGTTTGATGTATTATCCTCCATTTGAGATGAAAAACAAGTGCTTCCACGCTGTCCATTCCTCTCTGCCATCTGGACGGGTCTCTCCGTGGTCAGAGGAGCCTCAGGACAATCCGTAATTAAAATTCCAGCAAAACCATGTGGCTCACTGCCTAAAGGTTGATGAAAAATTGATGGGCATGATGTTTGGGATTAAAGTGTGTCTTTCCCCTCTTAGAATCTCTTTTTCTCACATGCTTCTCTTGCCCTTTTCTGCTGGTTATCCTCACCAAACTGTTTTTTTTCTCTCTCTCTCTTTTAGAGTTTGTCAGCTTGTGTGTGACATAAAATATTCATAGCCATTTCAGAGGTAGAGAGTTGACGTCTGGATGTGCAGGCCCTAATTTATTGTGTGAATGGATTAATGTTATCCAGTGATAAACTGTAATGGATCCAGACAGCCAGCCATCACACGGGCCTTCTGAGCAGGTATTGCAGACCGTTAAAAACCCTGTTATGCCACTGCTAATTCAGCATAGAGTGGGATTCTCGTTCATGCCAGAAGACTACCTCCTACTGTATGTCATTATTTTGAATAATGCAGGCACATTTCAGATAACCTGATGTTTTTGGGGAGAAGTTCTTGAAGAACTTATGCAACATGACAGGAAAGATCTCAGAGAATGGACTTGTCTTTCTCAAAGCGGATTGCCACACAAGCGTGAAACCTGAAAGCAAGCTGATGAAATTCTAGGCACTGACCTGCTAAGAGCTCTGCTGCTGAATTCTGCAAGGAACATTGATTTCTGTTTCATGGTAGTAGATCCATGATTTTGTGTAAATCTAATTCTGTAGCTGGTTTCATGTTCATTTTTATGTTTTATAGGACAGGAAATAAGAAAAAATATGACCAGGAAAAACCACTGAATCATTAGTACAGGATGTAATAATAGATGAAACACTTGGGCTGCATTTAGCACACACCGTGTCTTTTGTGGATGAAAAAAAAAAGAACAAAAAGAAATTCTGGAGGAAGAGTGCTATTTACACCTAATGGCTTGTGTGAGTCAAAAATAGCAATGGTCATTCATTGTGGAAGTTTCAGCAGAGCTTCCGAATTAAATCCTCAATCTCACACAGTGAGAGTATTAATTATTAAGTTTGGTATTATAAAGATGAAAATAGGTGTGGATGGGGCTGGTCTCGGAGGCAGTGAACCCAGGCGATAACTGAAAATTTTACACAGAGATCAGTGTTTCAGAGGAACAAGAATAGACACCCAGAATTTTATATCAAGTAGCATGTGTTCTTGGATGAAGAAACGTATTGGTTTCTGGAACAATAATCATATTGAACCATAAGATTTTATGGGTAGTTTTAAGGTTCAGCTGGGTTTGGAGCTTTAACAACATTCTCTTTAAAGTATCACTTCTCTTTGTTTTTATTAGTATATGTTTGTGGTAAGCGATGGAGTTTGATTATGTTTCACACTCAAGAGAGAGGCACAACTAGACGTTTGTTCAGGGTTATGCAACATCATAGTTAAAAAAAATTATTTTTTTGGTTACACTTTATTTTTTGTCCTTGTTAAAATGTAATTATACATTTAAGTATTGAGTATTAGTAATTAACTACATGCACTTACTGTAAGGTTAAGTTTGGGGTTATTAGCACGTAATTATGCATAATATTTTGTTATTATCATAGCAAGTACATGAAACGTGTAACAAGCACACCTTAAAATAAAGCGTTAACATTTTGTATTATATTTTAATATTAACATACAAATATAAGTAATGAAGGTTCACTAGCGCACTATGATCAGGAGGAAAGTCCATTACTACTGGAGTTCATATGTTTATTAGATGCTCCACACTAAGGTGGACCCAACCGTTTTTCAGGACTATGCCAAACTGAGAAATGATCCTTTGAAAACCTAGACATGTAGAAAATGAGAGAGTTCAACCCACAAAACAAACAATATGGGCTGCACCTGATCACTCAGGCTAAGAAACGATTCACATGCAGGTGGCTGGATTTTTTTTCTTCTCTTTCTAAGCAATAATGTGGATCAAAAACAGCTGATTTAGCAAACTTGAGAGATTGATTGGTTCATTAATTTGCCCATGCATTCACTGATTAGGGTAAACACTGGAAGATAATGAAAAGCAGGTAAACAGTAAGAACTGAACCGGTGGTGTAAATTCTCATTACATTACATAAAATTGACATTTGTTGCCAGAAACTCTGATAAAATGTAATAACTTTGTTCACTTTATTGATGCGGACCACTTTATGAATTAAACTTTATACTTTTAGACCAATTGCAATAAATGCTGTCCACAGCAAGTTGTTCTCAAACATCTCTTCTCCTGTTTTGGCAGCTGCAGTATCTTGTTTGTGAGATTCAGGTGTTGTTATAAAATGATTGAACTAATTCTGTCAGCCATCTTCTTGCCTGGGGGACCCTTGAGGGGTAAGTTAAGTCGTCCTGATTTTTCTTCTTTGATTACTCGGTTACTTTATTTTCAAGCCTTTGACAGCTCTCCACAGTCGTGAGGAATCCGGTGGGAGTTGCTTTCTCAGCACTTTTCTCATATTCCCCAGTGTACTCCTCCATTCTCTTTATTCAGTTCTTGTAAGAGCGACAACAATACTTTACCTTATCTGGACACTAATTCCCTTAGGTCAGACATTAGGAGGTCCATTGCTCTCACTGAAATTCATCTTGCCACATAAATAGATACAAGCGAATGGAAAATGTATTAACTGCAATTTTTTTGTTTGCAGAAATTACCTAAAATTGTATTTAAAATAATTATTATTAGTATGTGTGTGAGTGTAATATATATATATATATATATATATATATATATATATATATATATATATATATATATATATATACAGTCTTGTTCAAAATAATAGCAGTACAATGTGACTAACCAGAATAATCAAGGTTTTTAGTATATTTTTTATTGCTACGTGGCAAACAAGTTACCAGTAGGTTCAGTAGATTGTCAGAAAACAAACAAGACCCAGCATTCATGATATGCACGCTCTTAAGGCTGTGCAATTGGGCAATTAGTTGAAAGGGGTGTGTTCAAAAAAATAGCAGTGTCTACCTTTGACTGTACAAACTCAAAACTATTTTGTACAAACATTTTTTTTTCTGGGATTTAGCAATCCTGTGAATCACTAAACTAATATTTAGTTGTATGACCACAGTTTTTTAAAACTGCTTGACATCTGTGTGGCATGGAGTCAACCAACTTGTGGCACCTCTCAGCTGTTATTCCACTCCATGATTCTTTAACAACATTCCACAATTCATTCACATTTCTTGGTTTTGCTTCAGAAACAGCATTTTTGATATCACCCCACAAGTTCTCAATTGGATTAAGGTCTGGAGATTGGGCTGGCCACTCCATAACATTAATTTTGTTGGTTTGGAACCAAGACTTTGCCCGTTTACTAGTGTGTTTTGGGTCATTGTCTTGTTGAAACAACCATTTCAAGGGCATGTCCTCTTCAGCATAGGGCAACATGACCTCTTCAAGTATTTTAACATATGCAAACTGATCCATGATCCCTGGTATGCGATAAATAGGCCCAACACCATAGTAGGAGAAACATGCCCATATCATGATGCTTGCACCTCCATGCTCCACTGTCTTCACTGTGTACTGTGGCTTGAATTCAGAGTTTGGGGGTCGTCTCACAAACTGCCTGTGGCCCTTGGACCCAAAAAGAACAATTTTACTCTCATCAGTCCACAAAATGTTCCTCCATTTCTCTTTAGGCCAGTTGGTGTGTTCTTTGGCAAATTGTAACCTCTTCTGCACATGCCTTTTTTTTAACAGAGGGACTTTGCGGGAGATTCTTGAAAATAGATTAGCTTCACACAGACGTCTTCTAACTGTCACAGTACTTACAGGTAACTCCAGACTGTCTTTGATCATCCTGGAGGTGATCATTGGCTGAGCCTTTGCCATTCTGGTTATTCTTCTATGCATTTTGATGGTTGTCTTCCGTTTTCTTCCACGTCTCTCTGGTTTTGCTCTCCATTTTAAGGCATTGGAGATCATTTTAGCTGAACAGCCTATCATTTTTTGCACCTCTTTATAGGTTTTCCCCTCTCTAATCAACTTTTTAATCAACGTACGCTGTTCTTCTGAACAATGTCTTGAACGACCCATTTTCCTCAGCTTTCAATTGCATGTTCAACAAGTGTTGGCTTCATCCTTAAATAGGGGCCACCTGATTCACACCTGTTTCTTCACAAAATTGATGACATCAGTGATTGAATGCCACACTGCTATTTTTTTGTATATACAGTCTTGTTCAAAATAATAGCAGTACAATGTGACTAACCAGAATAATCAAGGTTTTTCGTATATTTTTTATTGCTACGTGGCAAACAAGTTACCAGTAGGTTCAGTAGATTGTCAGAAAACAAACAAGACCCAGCATTCATGATATGCACGCCCTTAAGGCTGTGCAATTGGGCAATTAGTTGAAAGGGGTGTGTTCAAAAAAATAGCAGTGTCTACCTTTGACTGTACAAACTCAAAACTATTTTGTACAAACATTTTTTTTTTCTGGGATTTAGCAATCCTGTGAATCACTAAACTAATATTTAGTTGTATGACCACAGTTTTTTAAAACTGCTTGACATCTGTGTGGCATGGAGTCAACCAACTTGTGGCACCTCTCAGCTGTTATTCCACTCCATGATTCTTTAACAACATTCCACAATTCATTCACATTTCTTGGTTTTGCTTCAGAAACAGCATTTTTGATATCACCCCACAAGTTCTCAATTGGATTAAGGTCTGGAGATTGGGCTGGCCACTCCATAACATTAATTTTGTTGGTTTGGAACCAAGACTTTGCCCGTTTACTAGTGTGTTTTGGGTCATTGTCTTGTTGAAACAACCATTTCAAGGGCATGTCCTCTTCAGCATAGGGCAACATGACCTCTTCAAGTATTTTAACACATGCAAACTGATCCATGATCCCTGGTATGCGATAAATAGGCCCAACACCATAGTAGGAGAAACATGCCCATATCATGATGCTTGCACCTCCATGCTTCACTGTCTTCACTGTGTACTGTGGCTTGAATTCAGAGTTTGGGGGTCGTCTCACAAACTGCCTGTGGCCCTTGGACCCAAAAAGAACAATTTTACTCTCATCAGTCCACAAAATGTTCCTCCATTTCTCTTTAGGCCAGTTGATGTGTTCTTTGGCAAATTGTAACCTCTTCTGCACATGCCTTTTTTTTAACAGAGGGACTTTGCGGGGGATTCTTGAAAATAGATTAGCTTCACACAGACGTCTTCTAACTGTCACAGTACTTACAGGTAACTCCAGACTGTCTTTGATCATCCTGGAGGTGATCATTGGCTGAGCCTTTGCCATTCTGGTTATTCTTCTATCCATTTTGATGGTTGTCTTCCGTTTTCTTCCACGTCTCTCTGGTTTTGCTCTCCATTTTAAGGCATTGGAGATCATTTTAGCTGAACAGCCTATCATTTTTTGCACCTCTTTATAGGTTTTCCCCTCTCTAATCAACTTTTTAATCAAAGTACGCTGTTCTTCTGAACAATGTCTTGAACGACCCATTTTCCTCAGCTTTCAAATGCATGTTCAACAAGTGTTGGCTTCATCCTTAAATAGGGGCCACCTGATTCACACCTGTTTCTTCACAAAATTGATGACCTCAGTGATTGAATGCCACACTGCTATTTTTTTGAACACACCCCTTTCAACTAATTCAACTAATTGCCCAATTGCACAGCCTTAAGAGCGTGCATATCATGAATGCTGGGTCTCATTTGTTTTCTGAGAATCTACTGAACCTACTGGTAACTTGTTTGCCACGTAGCAATAAAAAAATATATGAAAAACCTTGATTGTTCTGGTTGGTCACATTGTACTGCTATTATTTTGAACAAGACTGTATATATATATATATATATATATATATATATATATATATATATATATATATATATATATATATATATATATATAATAAAATATAAAGTACAGACCAAAATTTTGGACACACCTTCTCATTCAAAGAGTTTTCTTTATTTTCATGACTATGGAAATTGTAGAGTCATTGTAGAGTCACACTAAAGGCATCAAGGGCTATTTGAGCAAGAAGGAGAGTGATGGGGTGCTGCGCCAGATGACCTGGCCTCCACAGTCACCGGACCTGAACCCAATCGAGATGGTTTAGGGGTGAGCTGGACTGCAGACGGAAGGCAAAAGGGCCAACAAGTGCTAAGCAACTCTCGGGGAACTCCTTCAAGACTGTTGGAAGACCATTTCAGGTGACTACCTCTTGAAGCTCATCAAGAGAATGCCAAGAGTGTGCAAAGCAGTAATCAAAGCAAAAGGTGGCTACTTTGATATATAATTCCACATGTGTTAATTCATAGTTTTGATGCCTTCAGTGTGAATCTACAATTTTCATAGTCATGAAAATAAAGAAAACTCTTTGAATGAGAAGGTGTATCCAAACTTTTGGTCTGTACTGTATATATATAATTTATGGACTGCATTCATTTATGTACAGGAGCTTGACAGGCTACAGGAGCTTCCACTGATAAGGATAATTATGCTGGCTCTGTGCATTAAAATTAGTACACACAGCAAACATTGGGTATAAATTGCTAGCTTTTAAATGCATTTCTTGTTCTCTTTTCCCAGCTTATGTAGTGAAGGATTTTATCTTAAGCCATCAATATCATGAAAACATGAGAAATGATGTTTTACATTCTGTTTACTTTTTGGAAACATTTTGGATGACAGTAGGCATCAGCATAGCAGCTGCATTCCCAGACAAATTCAGGGTAGGTTCCCTTTGAGGTCCACTATGAATCAGGTACATTTTCCCCACAAGTTTTCTCAAAGGGATTGGCTCAGTAGGTAAGGTCCATGGAGGATACATGCATCTGATAATGATGTTGATCTCCATGCCAGGAACTGCTGCACCAGTGCTACTGCATGATCACACCACCAAAAAAGAACAAGAACAAGGACGGTAAATTCAGAGAAATTGCTTGCTCACAAATACATAACATCTCTTTTCCAATCTCAAAGTGATTCTCACTGTATCTGACTCCAAAACATATCTCACTCCTGCATTCAGTATTGATAAAATATCAGAGGTTTGGAAATGACAAGAGAGCTTCCTGTTTCTACTAGACTAAAGCATGTTTTTGGCAATCTGACCACATTTTCAGTGTGTAAGACAGCTATGGGTGAACAGTTCCGCTGGGAGGATCGATGTGTGTTAGATATGATAGATGTTCACGTTCTCAGCCTGTGTGAACTTTAAAATTCGGGGAAGTCATGGCCTAATGGTTAGAGCATCGGACTCACAATCGAAGGGTTGTGAGTTCGAGTCTCGGGCCGGAAGGAATTGTGGGTGGTGATGGTGCATGTACAGTTCTCTCTCCACCTTCAATACAACGACTTAGGTGTCCTTGAGCAAGGCATCGAACCCCCAACTGCTCCCCGGGCGCCGCAGCATAAATGGCTGCCCACTGCTCCGGGTGTGTGTTCACAGTGTGTGTGTGTGTTCACTGCTCTGTGTGTGTGCACTTCGGATGGGTTAAATGCAGAGCACAAATTCTGAGTATGGGTCACCATACTTGGCTGAATGTCACTTTCACAAATTATAACAGCTGAAGCCTTCAACTGACGTTACAGGAGACAATACGCATTATTTTAGTGTAGCACAAATGTTGTAGATTTTTATTTTTAATACTCATTATAAGGGTAACATTTGGTACTTAATGTACTTAATGTACAACTTAATTTATACTGCCAAGTACAAATGTTTCACATGTTTGGCAAAACAATGTTAATAATTACTTGATTTAAAGCTGAATGTGTTTCATAAATTATATACTTCGGAACATTGACACTGTTATTGAACTATTTGTTACTAGACTTGAGTTGAATAATGATAATCTCATCTTCTGTAGAGCTGTTTTACAGCACTTGTTTACAGTTGATTATTTTTGCAACATTAACATTGTCATTTGCCTGTGTATTACTGTGAAGCTGCATTTTAACAATGTGTACTGTATAAATTTCTATATAAATAAATGTGACTAAATACTATTTAACAATACAATGAACAAAATGGTTGGTTTGAGACCTTAGAAGCATTGCAAATGATTAGATTCAATCCCTTTGAGCAATAGGAAGCCCAGTTATTATATTCTGTACTGCAATTGATAGAATTTCCTAGCTTTCATATTGAGAGGTGGAGTTTTACATTTAAAACACTGACTTTTTTTTTTTTAAAGTTAATCAATGTATTGCATGTTTCTGTAGCTGATAGAGCTGAATTAAAATACTAGGACTGATTCACATCGAAAGCACAATTAAGAGATAAACAGTAGATAATGGCAGTGAATTCACCATTGTAGAGCAGTTTAACAGGCCTCGCTTCATCAGTAATGGAGGACAATGGCAAAGGACTGTTTGGCAATCTGTGTAAATGCGTTTGCATTCTGCTGCCCTCCATTGTCTTCAAGGTGGAGTCTGCGTTTGTCGGAAAGTGGCATTTGGCATTTTGTGATTGCTTTATAGATAAATTAAGAAGCATGTGTTTTTGATATCGCTCAGCTTCTGCTTCGTTACATAACCAACTTAAACACAGTGTTGTCGTCTGTGCGGTATTTGTTTTAGATTAGTCTTGAGGCAGCGGCATGTGCGAAGAAAGAAGGATTATTTTGTTCTTAAACTCCTAAGCTCAGAGCAGCAAATGGAGATCCAAGGAGATGAAGACGTTCTTCCCGCAGCATTCCTCTTTCCCCTGTTGCATTCAAGCTCTTCTGAAGCACGTCTCCAGTGGAGCGCCATCATTAACATAATAACCCCCTTCATCTGAATAAAGCAGCTACTGAATTGTGGGTAATCTTCAAAGGAGGGATCAAGCTTTGAAGGTAGCTGTGGTGGCTCAAACACTGTCAACATGCTGATCCCTATGGGCAGCCTGAGCGTGCTGATTGTTCCTTTTCTTGCAGGGGTTTCAACCTTGTGACGTCTTCTCTTGGAAAACAATTTGTCAGATCAAACCTAAATTACCTGATTTCCCATATCAGGGATTCTGATCACACAGAAAATCTTATGACACAGATCTGGATCACAGAGGGGATGATAATGTATTACATAGCGTTATCAGAGCTGTGTAAGATAAAACATTATCCTATTGCTATTTAATGTGGTACATTAAGAATTCAGGATTTTAGGGATAGAATAATGTGATTTACGTAGGTTCATTTGGCTCTCGCATAACATCTAACAGGTGCTTTATATATATTTTTTCTGCTTTTATATTTGTATTTATTTCAATATTTCATTTTTCTCTCTACCTTTTTATCCACATCTGACAATGCCTTTATACTGATTTTTTTTTTTTAAATTGTATCTTTAAAATAATGACAGAGTTCTGTCAAATAATGTAAAAGATCTAGTTGGATACATTGGATTCATTTATTCATTTCATAAAAAAACTTCATAATTGTATTTATTTATTTTTATTTAATTGGATAATTTTTAGATGTATCATTTAATATTTTATAGTTACATTAAATATTTAATTTATTATACGTTATAAATATCCCAATCTAAATCTTTTTTTTCTTTTCTTTTTTTTAAGTTCAGTTAATTTAAAATGGACAAATGTTCTAAAAGTAAATAAGTAATGTCAATCGGGAGCTATTAGTTTTGTAGCTATTTTCGGTAAAATGTGTTATATTATCTTTAATTTTTACTTTTTACTTTGAACGGTGATTATGTTATATTTGTCCTTAATAACAACACAAAATTCGCATGGCAGTGCATTTCTTGATGATTTACTGGGGACACGTGAAGCTCTGTCTCAGCAGGTGTTTATTAGGCCTTGTCTCTGACTGACAGATTAAAAGAGATCCACAAATAAATCCCCGCACAATTTCCACAGCACCATGGAAAAGCTCCAAAACAATCAATTTATGCAGCATTCTGCAGTTTGTTGATTTGTAGGAAGAGGATTAAAAGGTACTTTGAGCAACGAACACAAAGATTTTGATAAAGCCGGAAGGCACTTTTAATCAAGCCAGGCTTCCTGAAGTAAACAGGAGGCATAGTCTGGAAACTTTGGAAAGTACTGTGTGCCATTTTAAGAGAAGGACTGGTACAGTGATTGCTTCTCAGTGGTGTTTGTGTCCCTCTGATGATCTGCATATTTATGAGACCCACGCAGACTGAGAAGGCCTTTCATGATTTATTTCAGATTAAATGCTTGAATGCAATCACAAGCAAGTGGAGTGGTATTTATAGGCTGTGCATGTACTGTATGCACTGACTGGCATCTTTTGGACAGGACTTGAAGAGTGTAATTTAAAGGTGGAGAATGTAAGATTTTTTTATGTCATGTCTTCTTAGACAGTTTGCCCAACCTTAATAAAAGATGGAGGAAGTTGATGTAGTGTTTGGGTTTCACTTGAAACTCTTCTAACAGGTTATCTGAATTCAAGTTTACGCACATGTTAGGAGAGGAATAATCACAATGTGTTAATGATTGTGATAAGTATAAGGGGCATTTACAATGACTGTTTTAAAAATATTCTTTATTTTAGTAAATTTTGCTAGGTGACACTAGTAGCACAGAAACCGTATACTTTATCTTTAAATTAAGATCAGATGTTGTACAGCTCCTGGCTTTCCTTAAAAACATACATATGTGACCCTGGACCACAAAACCAGTCTTAAGTTACATTTTTCAAAATTTAGATTTATACATCATCTGAAAGCTGCATAAATAAGCTTTCCATTGATGTATGGTTTCTTAGAATCCGATATTTGGCCGAGATACAGCTATTTGAAAATCTGGGATCTTTGCAAAACCAAAAAAAAAAAACCAAAAAAAAAATCTAAATACTGAGAAAATGGCATTTGAAATTGTCCAAATTTATTCAAATTTATAGCAATGCATATTACTAATAAAAAATTAAGTTTTAATATATTTACAGTAGGAAATTTACAAAATATCTTCATGGAACATCATCTTTATTTAATATCCTAATGATTTTGGCATAAAAGAAAAAAATCTATAATTTGACCATACAATTTTTTTTTTTTTTTTTTTTTTTTTTTGCCTATTGCTAAAAATATACTCCAGCAACTTAAGACTGGTTTTGTGGTCCAGGGTCACATATGGAGAACATCTTCTGTAACACAACTCACTTAAGAACTGTACATCCAATCAGAAATATAGATGAAACACTCAATGCCTAAAGATTGTTGCTTAATGTACTGTACGTATCCCAATCTTATTTGACCTTAAATCATTTTGTCCCTTTTACTTATGTTTACAATTTGATTTCAGGATAATTATTATTATTATTATTTTTATTCATAAACATCATTAAGAGGATATTAAGAGGTCATTACAAGAGTTGTTATGCATTAATGATTAAATCACAAGTACAGAAATTTGACACTTTTGATTCCTGGCATAGTCTAAGTTGTGGCCCCAAATAGTATTTGGACACTTAAGTCACAAATGAAAATGTATGTATGTCATTACATTAGTGGTAACTGATCTTTATATATATATATATATATATATATATATATATATTATTTTAGAATACTTTGATGAATAGAAATTACATGGAATGGACATATTTTGTAACATTATAAATGTCTTTATTTGGCACATTTAATCAATTTTAATTATATTACATAAATTAAGATCATATCAAAGAAAAATAAAATGAAATCTTACTGACCCCAACTTTTGAATGGTTCTGTATATGTGCAAAACAATACATTTTATAATAGAATACTGTTAAGCAAATTTATGGAAAATGTGCATATAATAATAATTATGAAATGGTTTTATTCTAGTCCAAAATATTATGACCTAACTAAACAAAACTACATTTAGAAAACAAACAAAAAGCCCTTTTTATAAGCTTAATCAGATAGATTATAGATTCTTGGTAGCAATTGTTCAGAATCTGTATATGACAAAAATAGTCGTGAGACTGGTCTGCCCTATACTGGGCAATCAACAAACTTGCTATACTTAGCTGAATCACTTTGAATATTTGAGTATGATCATATTGGATTGTTGTTGAAGTAGCCTGAACTTAAAACCATCACCACACAGCACAGGACACAGTCAGACAGGATCTGGTATTCTCCCACTGAATACGACAGCATGTAATATAGCAGTGCTATCCTTATTGTGTTTTGTTTCCAAAGTCTGAAAGGGGCACCATCACAAACAGGAAGTCAGGAGAGCCGTCTCTATGCATAATTCAGCCTCACCATGTCAGCAAGTGCATAAAAGCCTCTGAATGGCTTGAAAAGGCATTTGTATTTCAGTCTGAGCTCCGTTCACAATAATGTATAGTTTCTGGCTTGAGGAAGGTGCACAGCTAAATGCCTGTCTCATAAACAACTCTGGCTTTCACAAAGTCATCCAGGCAAGGAAGCAAGGCTTTGGTGTTTGTCAGATCCAGTGAATGCATCATGCTGATGTGACTCTCTGGAAACTGCGGCTATTTGTCATGGGTTAGTTTTTGAGACTATCTGAAAGCTGGCGGACACGAGGTAAAGTGTTTTTATGTATTTTACCACATCGATGGATCAAAAGAGCTGACTCTTTGATGTGGGTCTTTGCTACTCCATAACTCACACGGAGGGTAAAGGTGATTTCTCTCTAGACCTGGACTAAGCTTCTGATTTTCGCCTCTATGTGAGATTTGATCTATACAAGCAGATATTTTATACAAATGTAGTTTCAGCCTAAGTGCCACTGACTGGAGTTGAAAGTTCAGGGCCTAGCACTGGAGTTGCTGGTACAAGTGTTAACTCTTAAACTAAACTTTACATGAACAGAGCTGAAGCAAATGGAACACAGCTGACCATGAAAACCAGAACTTAAAGAGGATAGAGAATATAATTATCTCTGTTTAAAATAAATAGGAATCAGTGAAAATAGCCCTTTTAGCAAAACATGAAAGATAGGGTGAGATTTGGATAGAAATCAAATCATTATGTCTTTACCACCTTATTAATTTCCATTTCTTTTTTTCTTTTCTTTTTCTCAATGGTATCAATGTATGTGTATGCCTGTGTTTTGATCAGTTCATTGTCACTGTAAAGCCTTTTTACCATGTAAATTAAACAACTTTGGTGGAGGAATATACTTATATATATATATATATGCTGATATACTTCTTGATCAGTGTGCAGACTTTGTGTAGCTTATTATAAACATTATAGATTAAACAACAAACTACTATAAAATAAATTTGTGCATTTCTGTTTTACAATTCTTCATTTTCCAACTTTTTCCCCCCATAGAGTCTTAACTGATTACAATGTAGATGTTTTATAGGCAGAACAATATATTCATCTCCTGGCAACCCAGGAGATGTACCAATTAAAAGCTGGCCTTGCTGGGTGTTCAGAACAGCCCAGGATATATTAAAGCGTGGAGCTGCGGGAGTCAAGCCAGCATCATAACATCTGCTTAGACCCTGACCCCAGCAAAGGTCACCAACACAAATCTGTGAATAATCTTCAAATGCTTCACATTGTCACACCCCTTTGGACTTTTGTTGTGTTTTCATTCACTTATGTGCAAAGTGTGACCCAGTTTTCCATCAAGTTTTGATAATCATTTAGTTCAGGCGTGTCATTAATTATCTCATTTTTCTTCAGTGTATATATAGTTGTGTTCAATCCTGTGTTCCCTCATCCGGTCTACTGTGTCCATACATGTGATTCCTGCCTGTCACTGCTGCACAGTGACTTACTTAAGACTAGCTTACTGTAGACTAAAATTTATGCTTATAAAAATGATCATATATATATATATATATATAAAAAAATTTCATTGCTATGTGTATGAGGTATTTTAGGTGGCCTTTCGCCTCCACTTGTGAGAAAGCTTTTTGACCAGGGTGTGGAAGCAGAAGGTCAACTTTGAGAGCTATTTGACATCTCCCAGCACTGAACCTTCCTGTTCAAATCTATCATCATTTGTTATTATTGTGCAACCTTTGTTACATTACATAAGCACCATTAAATGACTCCCTTAACTACTGGCAAGAGTCTAGAAAGGCTGCATTATACTAGTATGTATATATATATATATATATTTGTTTGTTTTTTACAGTGAAATCACAGGATTTAACAAATGACTGGTTTTAGCCAAACACAACCATTTTGACTATTATAAGGCCAAATATAATACTCAGTTATGGCTATTTGTGAAATGTATGCCTATGAAATAATGCATTTAATTTATGCATTAATTTAGAATGTATTAAGTAAATTATTCATGTTGATTAATGCATGAATCTTTAAGCTTTTTTTAAATGTATTTATTTCACTATTTAAAACCACACTTCTACAGCTTAAAGGGATTATATGATGTGATTTAAATTTGTCATTTCTCTTTGGAGTGTTATGAGCACTTGGTGCATAAAAAACATCTGTGAAGTTGCAAATACTAAAGTCTCAACTCCAAATAGATATTCTTTATAAAAGTTAAAGGGGTGGTTAAGGATTTTTTTTTTTTTTTTTTCAGGCTTGATTGTGTTTATGGGGTGCAGTCTAACGTGTTCATGTTTAGTGTTTTTTTTTAAACATTATTTTTCCACATAATTTACCTTTATTTCACACTGATCTGTCCTTTCTCTGACAAACGCCTCAATTTATTTCCTGCTATTATGAAGCCGCTCCCTCAGAAATACACGATGGGCTAAGATTGGTCAGCTTGCTCAATGTATTGTGATTTGCTAAACCATCTTGAGTGCGTCTGAACATCCTGCCCCTCTCAAGCTCAGAATGTGCTCCGGTTCTATTTTAAACAATGATGTCCTCCATATTGCTTTTAAATTTGAGCCTGATTGAGATGCAGAGAATATTAATGAAGATGATCATGCAGAACCTGTACCAGCACGGCTCTTAATAGTATGTTTGTTTGTTGTTCCATACACTGTTGTTTGTAAATGCTACTGTTTCTGTTAGATTTTAATATACAGTTTTTATTTTGATTAAAGCTTTAATACATCACAGAAACAGAGAGAGAGAGATGCAGAGCAGGACGACCCGAGGAACAGGATTGAGAACTGCTGCTTTAGAACACTGGTTTTGGAACTTGCGAATCCATTAAAATCATTAGAAGACAAAATTGCGATTCATATATGTATATATTTTTAAATGCACCCCTAGTTTTCTCTTTCTCTTCTCTAAAGCAGCACACCATGGTCTGGCCTCTTTGTTGTGTGTTCCCTGGAGGTGGGGTCACTGCCAGAATAAAAAAAAACAATATCTCTATATGCACTGAACTTTCAGTACTGCAACTTTGCAGATATTGTTTAATATCTTAATAGCAACATTACAAACTAATTAACGTAAAAAATGTGAAATTGCAATCAACCACCCCTTTAAGAGTCAACCACACAAAGCTAAAATGAACCCCCCCCCCCCCCCCCCACATGTCTATGTCATGATATGGGAAGATTTGCATAACACTGCCCAAAAAAATGCAAATAAACAAGGGCCAACTTTTATTCTCACTGTTGCTGCCGCCGCCATGTTGTGGAGATGATGTGTGTTTTGTTGTGAAAGCTAAACTACTTTTTTTGGCCCGCCAAAACAGGTCACAACTAGAAAATTAGTGCTTTTGTTTATATTTATGCAGCAACCCATAAAAAATACAATATAAGTCACTATAATCAGTAATTATATCCCTACTTGAAGTAACAAATGCCTTATTTGTAATGGGTTTTATTATTTTTGCCTTGTCACTCTGGGACACACGGCATCACCATTCCAGGACGCTCCTGTAAAATAGATTTTTAATCTCAGTGAGGTTCTCTCCTGGCTAAATAAAGGCAAATCACAGTGGTAAGTGGTGTAACATTTCAATCAAACGCTTGAGGAATTCGGCCAGTCGCAACGCACTGGACAACAGGCCAATAAGCAAAACTCCTCGCTTTTCAGAATTTCATTGTTAAAATCGACACATAAACATATTGCATTACACCAAATACACCAAATAATGTTATTTTTAGCAATGTCATGTGACCCCTTTAAGAAATGTTGGATTAGGCCATGTAATTAAAAGCTCATATATTGGAACCACATATATGGGTCTATTGTTTAATAATTATCATCAATGTTCCAATGCTAAATTTGAGCCTGCATGTGCCTGGAAACAAGCAGTAGTACTGAGGTGTTAATAAATATATTGGTAAAAGTAAGCAGAGTCAGTTGCATCTGCTCTCACCGACGTAACTGCTAGCAGGAAGGGTGATAACAGTATTTATGCTTTTCAGTCTAGAGCACTGGTTGGGATAAACCCTGTGGCAACACACATCTTCTTTCCTGAGAAGTGTTCATATCCCCTGCCACTTCATATTAAAATCAGATGTTTACAGAAGGATGAGATTCTTACCTGCAGTTAAATGTCATGTCTCTCAGGGCTGGTGGTGTTATGGCTTACCTGAGAAAGACTGCCTTTAGTAGTTCCTGAAAGCATATTTACATAAACAGAGTATTTTAATCAGCTATATACATTAATCAGCTGGGTCTGTGTTCTTTTTCTCTGCACAAAAGGGACATTTTTGTGCATCCAAGACAAAACCTCCTTTACCTAGCTATGAAACACCACTATATATATATATATATATATATATATATATATATATATATATATATATATATATATATATATATCACAAGATCCGTAAGAAATCATTCTACATTTTACTGATTTTGTACTCAAAAACATCTCAAGGTTACAAACGTAACCATGGTCCCCCGAAGGGAACAAGATGCTATGTCGAAACGCTATGGGAATGCCCCCAGAGCGACCACGCTCTGAATCACATGTGTAATCAGTCCAATGGAAGGGAGAGACATCATAGGTGGTTGACATAGCAACCAGGAAGCTATAAAAGCATGTGAGGTAGAACCAGCATCAGCTTCATGGAATAAAGCAAGCACTGGCAGGGATGACAGAAGTATGGCCCTGAGATGCAGCATCGGATAACTTCCCCGTCAAGAACTCAAGCTGCATCGAAAAGCTATATGAATGAGAATGCCCATGCTGCCAGACTTGCAAATCCCTGTCTAGTATGGAAGAACACGGCTAAGACGAGAGAACAAAAGAGCCGGAAGTGCCTCGCATATCTAAGCCATTGAATCGGAAGAATGTGAGGGCCGTGAACCATCCTCCTGCATTGCAGATGTCCAGCATAGACACACATGCTAGTTAGGCCTTGCAGGCCGCCATACCTCGGGTTGAGTGAGCCTTGACCCGCATTAGCGAGGGGAGATCAGAGGACTCGAAGGCAATAATAATGGCACCAACTATCCACTGACTGAGGGTCTGCTTTGTAGCAGGGAGACCCCTATTAGGGGGACCATAGCAAACTGCTCCGTGTGTGTGTTAACTGCTCTGTGTGTGCACTTTGGATGCGTTAAATGCAGAGCATGAATTATGAGTATGGGTCACCATCTATGTTGACAAACACTGGACAAATGCAATTAAGCTTCTACTGGTATGGTGGACAAAAGGCCTGTAGCATGATAGGCTGTGGTGTAACAGAGGGGACCCTAGGGACATACTTTGCTTTCTTCAATAGGCTCGAATGGAGACTTACAAAGAGCTTCTAAAACCACAGCCAGGTCCCACGTTGGGATGCAAAATCGTACTGGGGCCTCAGCCTCAGCGCACCACGGAGGAAACATGTTACCAGGGGGTGTCTGCCCACTGACTGACCAACAACCTTGGTTGAGAGACCAAAAGCTAAGAAGTGGTGCCCCCTTCAGAGGCCACACCCATAATTTCCACAGGGTGGAGAATCGTACCCTCCGCCTGTGAGAGGAGATCCCTCCTGACAGGAATCTCCCATGGAGAGCCATCGAGAAGGAAGGTCCGAGAACCATACTCGACCCGATCAGAACGGGGCTACTAGTAGCAGATGGACCCCATCCGGGCACACTCTCTCCAGAACTCCCAGAAGCAGAGTGATTCAGGGAAAAGCATACAGATGAAGCTTCGGCCAAGTCTATAGCATAGCATCTAGCCCCAGTGGAGCCAGATGAGTCAGAGAGAACCAGAGGGGACAGTGCAATGTCATCTGAGTAGCAAACAAGTCCACCTGAGCCTGGCCAAAATTTCTCCATATCTTCTTGCTCTGATAGAGACAAAATTAACCAATTGTTGATATTATTTAATATGCAGATGCCTTGGAGTGACACTGGAGCTAGAGCAGCATCCACACACTTCGTGAAAATGTGGGGTGAGAGTGCTAGGCCAAAAGGAAGAACTCAATATTGGTAAACTTCGCCCCAGAAAGCAAACCTCAGGAACTTCCTGTGAGTTGGAATGATGGAGACATGGAAATAAGCATCTTTTAGATCTATTGTGACAAACCAGTCCTCGGACATAAACTGAGACACGACCTGCTTGATAGTGAGAATCTTGAAATTCAGTCACATGACTGAGCAGTTTAAGTGACACAGATCTAAAATAGGACGCAACCCTCCAAACTTCTTTGGAAAAATGACGTACCGGCTGTAGAACCCGGACTCTCTTTCATGAGGAGGGACCACCTCGATGGCCTCCTTCCAAAAGAGGGCGTTTACTTACTTTTATAATATCAGAACTTAGATCGTAGAAACCTCTTTATGGGCCAATCGATGTTTAATTTAGCTACCGCGCAAGTAACCACCTCCAACAACTCCTAATACTGGGGTGACTGAGGGGGCGGAGGAAGATAGGTGGAGCATCGTATGTGCTGATTGTGATACTTTGACAAACAACAGTAAATAAGACTCACAGAACATTAATTGCGACTGACCCACACACAAAGCGCTTGCTGAATGTTAGAAAGCTGACACTGGTTCCACCACAGATGCTTTTATAGCTTCCTGGTCATTACGTCACCCACCTATGACAACTCGTCCTTGACTACACTTACACATGTGATTCAGAGCGTGGTCATGTTGGAGGCATTCCCATAGCATTTCGATGTACCTCAAGTTCCTGAAGGAGAACATTTCTTATTATTATCAACATTGAAAACAGTTGCCTTATATTGCTTAATATTTTTGTGAAAACCATAACACATTTTTTTCAGGATTATTTTAAGAACATAAAATTCAGAATAAGGGGATTCATTTGAAATAGAGATCTTATAAATATTAGGCTTTTTTGATAACATTTTGACCATCCTAGCTAAATACTAGTATCAGATTCTTTAGAAAATATTTTACTGACCCCAAAATTTCAAAATGTTGTGTAGATTTGAAATGATTAAAAATCTGAACTTTGACTCCCTTAGTCAGTGGATCATTCAGAGCCATTACAGAGTTCACATCTGTCTTCCTCAATGAACCACCAGTCATTGCTCTCTTATGTTCTACTTAGTATGAACCAGTAATGTGATTTATGCCTTAGATTCAGTCTATTTACTGACTGTTTGTTGATAGGACAGTGTGTAAATACACATATTCACAGCAGAGATTTATTGTATACATTAGTAATAGTATTTTAAAAGTCATTCAAATGTTTACAAAGAATATAGTTGGTTATTGTTTAACGTGACAGTCAGTAATACAAGGTTAAATCGACATTAGTTTTTCTTTCCAGAAATATTCTTAGAACACTTTTGAACAACTATGTTTAATGAGTGATTTTTTTTTTTCTTTTATTTATTTTTTTCTTTTCTAGTCATGGTGTCATGCTTACATGCATATATGGAAAAAAGTCCAAAAAGCACAGCTTTATCACCATCAGAGCCCAACAGGTAGCATGTCTTCCAGGTCTCGTTCTCATTTCATACAGTGACAGTGCGTCTACCCCTGGCGTGAGCCGTCTGTATTCACTTACTGTATGTCAGGGCAAAGCTGGCTGCATTATCCATCATGCAAGGTGTTGATTGGATTACAGCAGTGGGGCGAGTGTGTGGAATGAAGCCGTTTATTCCCAGCGGTGTCAGCACCCTCACGACCAACCACTCACTCCTCGGTTAATACACCAATCCCCACAGGGAAGCTTCTTCACAGGCTCCATCAGCTGAGTGCTAACCCAGGAAAATGGTTGCTTAATCCAACCACGTCCGTCACACTGGAGATAAGAGGGAATGTGGCAGCATATGGAATTGTCAGTTAAACATGTAGTTTGGGATCCTGTAAAGGTCAATGGAGGGGTGAATTTGGAGGGAAGAGGTGTGACCATTTGAATTTGACCATCTCTTTCTGTTTCACCCTTCTTGTTTTCTATGTTTCCTTGGGTTTGTCTTTTTAATTCCAGAGACACCAAGCTGTTTCTGAGCATATGAACGATGACGTTTCATGTGATATATATATATATATATATATATATATATATATATATATATATATATCATGAAATAAATTACAGCAGGTATAGCTTGCCTACAGGGACGTGAATGTTTTTTTTTTGTGCCTGTTTTTCATTTTAATGTTGCTAAAGATGAATGTTACTTTGTACAATCTTCGTATTATATTCCTACAAATATGCATAATATTTACTTACATTTGCTGTCTGTTGGCAAAAGATGATGGCAGTTTTTACACCATACATATCATGTTGATTTTGAATGTGACCTGGATGCATTAGTGAGTGGTGGGACTTTTGCAAATAAAATTATTATTCTTGAAGACTAGTGTGAGAACTTTATGATATCTGGTCTCTCTGTGTCACTTAATTGTGTGTTATGATGTTTTACACATATGCATGCGATTTCAGTGTGGTAATTTAAGATAGTACAGTATGTATGGAGAGCCTTTTGAAGCAAAAACACTGTTTTTGAAATCAGACATCATTCCAGATTGAGCAGAACAAGAAAATCACTCAGCTGCAAACTATAAATTGGATTATATGTTCTGACCCACGTGGAAAATTAGAATCCAAATAGAAAACCATTATTCTGAAATATATAGAACATAACAGATTAAGAACTGTTAGATAACACACACTTTAGATGAATATGACATATAATAAGACATGCTCAATAATTTAGCACCAGAGAATGCTTGCGTGAGCACCATCCATGCATCATTCGAAATCAATGGACCTTTGAGTGCCTTTGATGTCTTGAAGCCATATCTTTGTGATTAAGACATCAAATGGCAGTGTGTAATTGGCTGCTCCTAAAGACGTTAGAATGTATATCATCTGTGAATGACAGCCACTCCGAATCCAGCTGAGAAGATGTTTAAATCATGATTTGGAGATCACTGATGAAGTGGAGGATAAAATAATTCAGAGCTCAGCTCAACTGCCATTCTGTTTCATTTGCTTTTGATCTTGAAGCTGGTCCATGTTTTGTACAGTTTTAAAAGAGAACAAGAACATTCAGTATGAGACTGAGAGCTCACATTAGTCTGGTACTTGGCAAGTGTAGAGACTTTCGACACTATGGTTCCAGTCTTTCTCTAAGACAACCTGTAATCTGACCTGCTGACTCAGCTATTTTACCTTTTATTTTATTCTTACAATGTCGATTGTATTTTATTCTATACATATGAATATATAAAAATTGTTATACTGTATATTGAAAAGCCAATCATTCTAGCCCCAAATGCATTTGCTGAGAAATAAATAATCCCCAACAAAGTGGTAAATGGTTTGAAATGATTTTAAAAGAAGTCTCTTATGCTCGTCAAGTCTGGATTCATATTATCAAACTGTATTAATATGGAAATATTGGGAAATAATATTTACCTTTACTCCAGTCTTCAGTTTAACACGGTCCTTAAGAAATCTTTTTAAAATGCTGATTTGATGATCAATAAATATTTTTCTATAAAAAAGCTTTATATATATATATAAAAAAACTATATAAAAAAAAGTTTTGTAGATTTTCATACTTTTTTGTACAGTATATCTCTCCACTGTTTGCGTGAGAGGTAGGCCAGCATAACCGTATCTTCAAGTGTCCTCATTTGACTGACCTTCACAGGACAAGTCATTCATCAAGCAAAGCTCCTTGTCTTCAGACAGCTGTTTCTCTGATCCTCACTGTGATCTTGAAGAAAGATCAAAGTCCTTGTAGCACAGTTTCAAACAAACTTTATTTCCTTTGACCGTCTCCTTTGCCGAGTACAAGTCAGTAACTTTTACTGTAATTTTTTCACTGTCAATGCTCTGGGAATTTTGTACTCATTTTCAGAGGAGCTATATGTCATGTATATTCTCTACATTTGTGCAAAAACAAAGACTACCATGAGACTAATTTGTCTTATTTCAGTGTTTTAATATAGTTAACTATAATAACTTTTCCTGAGCATTCTGGTCATCACTAGATGTTTTCTTATCCAGGGTAAGGGTGTAAACAGTCCATGGAGAGATCTGCAGTGTTGCACGTATAAAAATCTAGATGGAAAACACCACAGGAGAGTTACATTAGTCCACACCCCAACACGTAACTGGAAGTCCATTAGAGCCTCAAGGTAGATGAATCAATCATATGCCGGATGACCTCACTCAAAACCTCACAGCTAAAAGCATGGACACGTGGACCACAGTGAGCATACAGTAAATGGCACTGAATATATTGACAGTCGTGTTAACAATTGGAATATACTCTGCAAATCTCTGTCTGGTAAATAGTTACGCACAGTATCAGCAACCACTGATTATAGTTAACATAAGTGATAAGTACACCGTATGGAACAGAACTGTGGAATAAAGTGCTACTTGAACTTGAACCAGTATCAAAAATATTTTGCTGTGCACAATTGTTTTCAGCTTGAACTCAAACATGGGGAGAAACCCTATATACATGTTGAACAGTGAAATGTTCACTTAACGAAACTAAGGAAACGTTTTTCACCAATACAAATTAAGCCATTGTAACCCTTTTTGTTGATGTTGTCATTTTGTTCTAGTCTTGTTGTTCATACTTAAATGCATTATGTCAACTGGAAAAAATATATATACTGCATATATAAAAAAAAATTGGGATCGGTGTGAAGTTTATAGTGTTTATTGCAAAAGAGGTTGCTTATGCTCACCATGACTGCATTTTTTCTCAAAAAATACACTGGAAAAAGATTCAATTAAAAAGTAGGGTAATGATTAACATCTATATTTTAGGTCAAGTTATTTATTTTTCATTGGCTCAAGGTAAAAAATATAAATGTGAATCATTAACCTTTTTTTTTTTTTCTGGACATTTTTTTGTTGTTAGTGTACAGAAAGAAAAAAAAACAGTGGTATTATGAAATAGAATATAAAATAAATGCTTTCAAAAAAATATATTTATTCCTGCGATGACAAAGCTGAATTTTCAGCAGCCATTACTCAAGTCATCAGAAATCATTCTAATACACTGACATTTCTTTATTATTCGTATTAATTATTTTATACATTATCAAAATCATAATATACAGTACAGACCAAAAGTTTGGACACACCTTCTCATTCAAAGAGTTTTCTTTATTTTCATTACTATGAAAATTGTAGATTCACACTGAAGGCATCAAAACTATGAATTAACACTTGTGGAATTATATATGGAATTATATACATAACAAAAAGTGTGAAAAATATGTCATATTGTAGGTTCTTCAAAGTAGCCACCTTTTGCTTTGATTACTGCTTTGCACACTCTTGGCATTCTCTTGACGAGCTTCAAGAGGTAGTCACCTGAAATGGTCTTCCAACAGTCTTGAAGGAGTTCCCCGAGAGTTGCTTAGCACTTGTTGGCCCTTTTGCCTTCTGTCTGCAGTCCAGCTCACCCCTAAACCATCTCGATTGGGTTCAGGTCCGGTGACTGTGGAGGTCAGGTCTTCTGGCGCAGCACCCCATCACTCTCCTTCTTGGTCAAATAGCCCTTGATGCCTTTAGTGTGACTACAATTTCCATAGTCATGAAAATCAAGAAAACTCTTTGAATGAGAAGGTGTGTCCAAACTTTTGGTCTGTACTGTATATATGTATATATTATGACTATGGAATTATTATTTTTTTTTTTTTCATTAAAGTTCAAAAGAAGAGCATTAAATAGAATCTGTTTTCTAACATTACAAATATCTTTACTGTCGATACTGATCAATTTAAGGCGTTTTTGCTAAATAAAAGTATTGAATACTTTCTAAAAGAAGAAAGTATTGTAGAGTATGTGCTGTATATAGTTATTTTTAGTAAATCAATTATGTGGATGGATGATGTTAGTTAAAATAGTAATAATAATAATAATTATAATATTTGTATCAACATGTTTGTGCCTATCTGGATCTTTACTTCTGTTCATTCAGTATTTGCAAAATGTTCAAGAATTAAACTACATGTAGTCAATTTAAATAACTAAATTCTCCATGTTTCAGGATATACTGTATGTGCACTGACAAACAATTACAATTTAGATCAGTTAGTTCTGAAACTGTTTCCCATTTCTCCAATAGAAAATCTTACAGGTGTATTAGAGTCTGAGGCCCCAGCATCTACCTTAACTGAAATCCTGAAATCATCCCTACCTTAGTGCACAGTTTGTTTAGTATAAGCTGATATTATTCTCTACATTTCATACATCTCCCTTAATTGCCTCCAGCAGTAAGTATATGATGAGGCAGCCTTTTTTTTAGTAATTGCACAAAAAAAAAAAAAAAAAAAATCTCAGCAACATCAATTTGCCAAGTGTGCTATCGTCCAACCTCGAGACTCATTGTGTATTTAATGAAACCATGCACAAATCACTGTAATATCTACGTACATTTTATGCTGAAACCTTTTAAGGCATGAATAAAACATGTCTCTAAGTACCGAAAAGTACAGCTTTGCTGTAGATGTGCCTCTCAGCACTGAGAGAAACACGCTGTAATGTATAATCTCTGTCTGGAAGATTCCCACATGCAAACCTGCGAGAGAGCAAGCTGCTCTGATGATGTGTACAGTAAGTACAGTATATACAGAAGTGTCAGAGGAGTTGGTGTCATTGCTTCATTTAGCTTAGCGACATGGTTTTACATGATGCAAACAGATCAACAGTATTATATTATTTAGCAACTCTAACTCTAACTCAACTCTAATCATATCCACCTAGACGACATCTTTATTAATAAAGGTGATCTCCAATGCCAGCCATGCTTGACATCACATCACTATAAATAATAACTTTTTTGCTGCTCTCCATCAGCCCCAACAAAACCTTTATGTCACTTGTGAGTCCAAAGAAAGGCCTCTAATGGCCCTCTAATGCTTTTATTAGATTACAGTTGCATCTCCTGTTACCCCAAAAGCAGTTTAAACATTCAGAACAAAATGGTTCTGTGAATGACAAATGTGGCTTGCCTGTTATTGACTGTTTTTTTTTTTTTTTTTTTTTAGCTGATGCTTTGAAGTGCTAATTGGATTTACCTAAGCAGACCAAAAGGTTTTTTTTTTTTTTTTTTTTTTTTTTCAGATGAAACACAGATAAGTGGATTCTAAATTTAAAAGCAGGAAGCTTTTAAAAGCCTTTATATTATATTATGTGTTTAATTTTCTTCAGCACAGACACTAGTACAACGCATCTGAAATTGTATGTTTTCAAATTTATATTAGTATAGTATTTTAATAACTTTCTCTTTACAATGTTATGTTTTGACAGTTTTTAACTCTGTTGGACAGTAGAAAAGATTGAATAGAGTGCATTAAAAAAAAAACATGTGATGATGTTGTTGTTGATGATGATGTTAACAATATGTATTATTAATTTATTTACTGACTTATTTGTTATTGCATATCCTGAAGAAATTAATAACATAATACTTACATTTCTCAATAACCAAGCTAATTGTTTAAATAATTTACCTATATTCATATCTAAAAACCAAGCTCAACACATCCAAAACTGTATTTATTCAAAAAAAATTATTTGCATTCTGGCAGTGTTTTAGTTTTTTGTGTGCATAAAAGACTAAACTAAACTAAACTAAACTATAAATAAAAATAATAATAAGACATAAAATAAAAAATAGCAAAAAAGGCAAATTACATTACATTCTCAGACATTTTGGTAATTTATGACGGATGACATATTTTATCCACATTCTTATTCGAGTATTGAGTGTGACAGGTCCAAAAGTTGTAGTAGCATTGCAAGAGTTTTGTAATAATTTTGTTTGTAATGAATATTGAGACATTTTCGGTTCTGCGATTTACCATGATCCTGCTGTTAGCACCTTTTCAAACATAATCCTTGCTCATAAATCCATGAGATGTATATGTTTCTCATAATGAAAGTAAATTGTCTTATATCTTTATGAGTATTGTGGCCAAGTAGTTCTTATTAGGTGCTTCTCATTGATTGGGTGCTGCTGGGAGTCAGTGATGGAAATCTTTGCCAGTCAGTCATTCCCACATGACACTTAAAGAGGCACATCTTAAACCACTCTTGTTGCGGAAGCAATTACCGCACCGATGATGCAGATGGTAGAACCAATAAAGTGCTTAATCGCTTAAAAGAATGATTTTTCTATTAGCTTAGGTCTTTCGTTTTGTGTTAGAACCACTGAAGACCCAAAGGAGTAGCTAAGAAGGTGCGTGGTATTTGAAGATGTGTGTATTAAGGTGTGTGATATTTGACTGTGTGTGTGTGTGTATGTGTGTACATTGAGGTGTGTGGTATGTGATATTTGATGGTGTGTGTTGTGGTGTGTATTGTCTGTGATATTTCACTTTGTTTGTTTGTGTATACTGAGGTGTGTAAATGTTATGTCATATGATTGGGTGTTGTTGAGTTCTGTGAAACACACCCATGTGGTTAAATTTGAAAAACTTCTTAACCTCATTCATCAATTCGAAATAAACTTTTGCTACACCAGTCAATATTTTGAGAAACTGGGAATTAAACTATATTTTGCATCATTTATATGAGAAATAGGTAGCAACCTATATCTCCCATTCCTTGGAACAATAGTTATTTGAGTTCTGGAGGAAAATAAATAAGGTTCCAAAATGGTTAGACGATTTTAGTTGCCCCAAGAACATTTAGTTATGTGAAAACATTTTAATTAAAAATAATAATAATAATCATAATAAAATCAATTTGTGCAGTGGAAAAGTTACATGGATGCAGATAAATAACCTTCATTTTAATAGTGTATAAACTTTACATGTATGCACGCACTAACCCTTCTACAGTATAACTATTAGACCCTCACATCTTAAAGCACTTTTATACTTGTATTGATTTGGTTCACCTATATCACTTTTGTCAGATTGTGAAAGATTCAGACTATTGTTTTTGTCATTTAAACCAAACATTATGCAGTTTCTAAAACAATTACCAGCCAAATGAATAATAAATCCATACTTGTCAAATTTTTTTGTCAAGTCATTTTGGCCATTAGAATGTTTTCATTTTGGACCCTGGGCATAAATACCACAAAAGCGTTGTCATACAGACATTTTAAAGCAAATAAAAGCAGAAATTGATTTCTCGTGTAATTGCAAAATTTAAGCAGCTCACCTCTAATTTGCTATACACAACTGTAAGGCCTAAAGATACTGATATATTAGCATTATAACGTCATGATTTTCTGTAAATCTGACACAATGAAACAATGAAGGAACAAGCTGTATTGTAAAAAGGTGCTATATATATATATATACTTTTGACTTGAAATAGCTGGCAGGAATGTACAGTAATCACAATAGTAGGAAATTATGTATCATTAATTTTTTAGGTTTAACCACTATGGGAGCATTAGCCCACAACAACACCCTCCTAACTCTGTGAGGGTGTTTGTGTGTATGCATGTGTGAGTGTAAACATGTATTTGCATTTCTAATGGCTCTTGGCAAACACTCACAATCTGCAGTATGGGATCTGTTGTCTGATATTAGAACTGTTTGACTTGATGTCACAAACCCTTCATTTAAGCATCATGAACACCATCAACCAAATCATCAAAATATCCTCTATTAGTATTAGAAATGCTGGTATTTTTATCAACATACATCAATATACATCAATACAACAACACATCCCTCCATTTGGCAGATTCTTTCTGACTGACTTTAATGGTGGCTTGACCAGATTCTCCTGAGCCATTCACATTTACAAAAGACTCTTTCCCTCACTAATCAGCAACAGTGTCATTGGGTCTTGCCTGTTAGTAACTTATAGAAGCAATTTAGAGAAGCAGGTTATAACAGTTAGGTCGAGAGGGGCATTTGTGGAAAGCTGAGCTTTGTATCGTACTAGAGGCCATTATTGAGACCGTAAATATGCCATTACAGCTGTTAAGGGTGAATTATAGCAGCAGATGAACGCTAAAAGCTTAAAGTCGTGTTGTTGTTTTGGGGTCAGTGGACACACACTCCAAAAATAAAGAGAGTTGACCTTATTGTTTATTAGCTTGTTTCTGCCTGTGGCTGTAGCGCAAATGTTAATATTTGTGCTAATAGCAGCAACTGAATAGTGAGCAGCCTGGAGAGTGCTAATGCAACCTTGATCAAAATGAATGAATCATTAAATAAAATGTCTAAAATAAGCACTTATAATAAGAAAAACTCATTTACAGAAATACTTTTCATGGCAATGCATTCATGATCCAGCCTTACAGGCTCTTGCGAAGAAAATTCATCCACGTTCTTACGTATGAAGCCTCCGGACTAGTAATTTTAAGCATTTCTTTTTTATTGAAAACTACATGTTTTCAGATGAAACACCTAAATCATTTTAATTATTGTATTGTTTTGGTTTTATTATTATTTAACCCTTATGCGTTGTTGGGGACGTAAGTTGAGTCTTATTTTGGCCACAACTTTCTCTGTGTTTGAGCTAATGGAATGATTTTTGGTGACAAATCTTATTTTGACCCATATTTTGGGAAAATGCTGAAAATTGAAATTTTTCTCAAACTTAATGGTACACTCTGGGAAAATTCACTACCCTTTTGTTATGTTCGTGGATGAAAACATCCACTAAATTAAACTGCTGTAAAAATGTTTTTTTCATTTTTTTTTGTAAATCTATTAATCAACCTCAGTCCTGATCAAAACTACCAAATGTAAAAAAAAAAAAAAACATTTTTTTTGCCCCATTGACATCCATTATAACGACATTTTTTTTTGATTCCAAAGCCATGACACCATACAATCATGCATTCTTGATTGTTTGTGGTTTTCCCTTTTGGGAAGAGGTAAATTTTTTTATTTTTACAGTTGATCACTAGGTGGGACCATTAACCCTTTAGATAGGCCTGTGCAAAAAAAAGGCTTAGTTTCTGGCTTGTATATGGAGTTATATGGAGTATAACAACAAATTATAGTGTTTGTGTGTGTGTGTGATTCTTGATTGTTGGTGATTTTCCCTGTTGGGAAGAGGTAACATTTGTTATTTTTACAGTTGATAACTAAGTGGGACCATTAACCCTTTAGATAGGCCTGTGCAATAAAAGGCTTAGTTTCTGGCTTGTATATAGGTTTAAATGGAGTATAACAGCATATTATATTGTATGTGTGTGTGTATGTGTGAGTGTGTGTGTGTATGTGTGTGAGAAAGAGAGAGAGATAGAGCATGTGAGAGAGACCTTTGCGCCCTTACCTTGATGTATTGAGAAAATCAAAATGCACACCTCAGCTCTCAGAACTACATGAAGTAAACAAAAGTGTATTTATGCACCTGCTGCCTTTTGATGGTGGTGATCAGTATAGACTAAACAAAAGCAAAATACGTGGTTTTAAACACTTGCATGCCATTGTGCTGGTAATTGAATGGTGAGAAGAGCAGCAAACAACACGAGAAAGGGCTTGACTTGTACTGAATGATTATGCAGCTTGACCCCTCCAGCGAGCTGCAGCTTATTTGAAGTAGGTATTGCATTTTGGTTCATAATACATTATGTTCTTAAATTTGATGCAAAGTAGATTTTTTACAGGATTTTAAGGTTTTAAACTGGCATTACCATCAAGAAAAGATGAGCATTTCACACATAGACCATCCGTACTTTTCACCATCAAAAGGCAGCAGGTGCATAAACACACTTCATTTTTTATTGCTTACTCCTGGGAGCTGAGGTGCATATTTGGATTTTTTTCAGATACATCAAGGTAAATGCACAAAGGTCTCTCTCACACCCTCTCTTTCTCTCTCTCTCTCTCTCTCTCTCTCTCACACACACACACACACACACACACACACAAACACTATAATTTGTTGTTATACTCCATATAACTCCATATACAAGCCAGAATCTAAGCCTTTTTTTTTTTTTTTTTTTTTTTTTGCACAGGCCTGTCTAAAGGGTTAATGGTCCCACCTAGTTATCAACTGTAAAAATAACAAATGTTACCTCTTCCTAACAGGGAAAATGACCAACAATCAAGAATCTCACACACACACAAACACTATAATTTGTTGTTATACTCCATATAACTCCATATACAAGCCAGAAACTAAGCCTTTTTTGCACAGGCCTATCTAAAGGGTTAATGGTCCCACCTAGTGATCAACTGTAAAAATAACAAATTTTACCTTTTCCCAAAAGGGAAAACCACAAACAATCAAGAATGCATGATTATATGGTGTCATGGCTTTGCAATCAAAAAATGTTGTTATAATGGAAGTCAATGGGGCAAAAACAGCCACCAACAACAAATTAGGGAGAAAAAAATGTAAATCTAATGCTGCACAAAAAGTAAAAATGCATCAAAGCCAATGTTGCTACTAATCTTTGACATGCCCAAGACTGTTATAAAAAGTAAAAAAAAAAAAAAAATCCAGCCACAATTACTTTTATATTGAAAATAAGTCACTTTGTGTTTTTTTCCCCCCAAATCAGTGACATCATTTATTAACTTTGCAATTAAAGAGTTAAAATCTTGGATTTTTAAAAAAAACATTTGGTAGGTTTGATCAGGACTGAAGTTGATTAACAGATTTATGCAAAACAAAACTGAGAAAAAATATGAATCTGACACATTTTTACAGCAGTTTAATTGAGTGGATGTTTTCATCCCGGACATAACAAATGGGTAGTGAATTTGAACAATTTAATTACCTTACATGGAGTGTGTAACACAGCTCTAAGTGAATGAAAACATCCTGCAAAGTTTTAAATCTAAAAGTGCACCGTGTTTAAAGTTATTGTCTCTCAAAAGACAAGGGAAGTCCTGGCCTAGTGGTTTGACTCCTAACCTTAGGGTTAGGAGCCCTTTTTTTTTTTTTGCATTCGTCTGAATGAAAAAGCTAATAAATTTTTTGCCACTAGATGACGCTTTTGGAGCAGTAAAATATCGGTTTCCCCGGTAATGCTGTAGCTACACAAAGCAGCTTTATCAAGCATTAAAGGCATGATTAAATGAGACAAATCGGACCAATCACTGCAGAAAAGCCTCACGCAAAGGAAGGGTTTGGAAAAATGAATCGCTGAGCAAATCATTTAGGAGTCGCTGAGCAAACAAGGTAAGTTAAATGCATATAATAAGACAATGAAAGTGTTTTTGAATTGGCACGCATATCAGCCTGTCCACCTGTACTCCAAAAACCAGAAACTTTCATTACCCCTAATAGGGGCACTTTAATAATATTAATAATCATCATCATCATCATCATCATCATCATAACAATACATAATTGTAAAAAAAAAAAAAAAAAAAAAAAAAAAAAAAACATTAACATTTCAAACTGTTTTTCTTTATAGCAATAGCAATTATATATATCAATACAATCACTGGTTCAGGTACTTTATATTTTGTAGTTTTTGCCAGTTAATGGATGCTGTTATCCACAGTGGCTTATAGCTCCCAGTGCAAGGTGGTCTCAAAAGCCATTTTCAAGGTTTATATGTCTCCTGTACATAGTAAGCTCCTTGGACCCGTAACCTTTGCTTTGGCAGCACAGATATTTAATCATTACACACAATATTTAACTCTTCTCAAACTCTGTCCATGTTAAACCATAGATACAAAGTAAAAAAAAAAATCAAACACTTTGTAAGGCTAAAATTGGGCCAGCACACAAGGTCCTCGGTCACCCATTAATTATCTTCTCTGAAGTGCAACAGACCTTCATTTAATATTAAACCTTCACAGTCCACTGTTTTTCTTCAAACATGGCTGGGGACATAAAATACATAGCAGATCTGACTCTTGTGATTAATATATAAGTTTTGTCCTATCAATCTCTGGATATGAGTTTTCCTTTGGAATGCGGGGGTGATTAATATCAGTTCCCAGTGCTCAGATCTCCCTTTGTATTTCATTTAATCAAAATGGAAGGAGGGGATTAGAAAGAAAGAGAGAAAGATGGGAACGGGAGCTGCGTGAATAATGCCATTTCTGGAGAGGCCTTATTTAATTTACTGCAGGTCGATGGAGGTTCTCCAATTGCCTCTTCTGGATTAATAAGTAACCCACACGAGCTGTCCATCAGTGCCCATCTCCCATTAGACCTCTGAAATGGGCCCCAAATTGCCTGCTTGGGACGGACCTGATGGAAAGTGCACTCTCTTGCCTCCTGCTTTCCATCACTCACTCTTTCTCCCTTTCGACGAGATGTACACATTCTCTATTACAGTCAAAAAGATTGAATGGAGATAGAAGGAATAAAACCATGCCATCTCATCAGTCTGCAGAATGAACTACATGGAACAGATTCAATATTGAAGATGTGGGCTGCTGTGCGATTTAATCGAAATGAAGCAGATTCTTCAAAGCCTTCAACTCGCATTTGGCTTGTTAGCACAGGCAAACTCAGTAACAAGCTCTGATTGAAGCGTTTCATGATAAGCATCAACAAATCAGGCTGCTTTATTTTCGTTGAGTCTTTTTATATCAGTAAACAGATTAGCATTAATTCTGTTGCAGGTCAAGGATGTAATATATACATACTGTACTTCAGAAGCAAGCCAGTGTTTGTATTCCAACCCATGAGCCATGAGTCCACAAGCAATGTATTTATGTTTTGTAAACCCATCATCAACCTGTGAATATTATCACAGATTTAATGCCCATGAAATCCCTCAGGTACATGAGGGTCCTGTTTATTTTCTTCACTAACAATGATATCATGGCACCTGCTGCGGCATCAACATCCTACAGTGTTCAAAAGTCATTAACTAGTAAGGCAACAATGGCAGGTCTGGAGGACACATGTTATTACTAATGCAAGCCTGGGTTTAATTACAATCATTCACTGTCTTTGTCTCTCGCTCTCTTTTTCTCTCACACACACTCACTTACTCACTGTATTGCACACTTCCTCTCTGTCTCTTATACAAAAACACAAATTAGGCCCAAGCAGTAATTTTACAGCTGAATCTGATAAGATAAAACACAGATGAAAGGGGCTTTCTGAGCTAGTTTATCTGTTCAGGATCAGAATCAATGCACATTACCTAGCCATTGTGTATATCACGTTTCACAAGTTTGGGGCCAGTAAGATTTATTCACCAGGGATGCATTCAGTTATTTTCTAATCAAATGGGATAATACAAATATTTGTAATGTTCCAAAAGATTTCTAATTCAAATTAATTCTGTTCTTTTTTTTTAACTTTATATTCATTAGAGAATAATACAAAAAAAAGTTTCACAAAACTGTTAAGCATTTTGCACTGATAAAAAACATGGCTGCTGAAAATTCAAAGTAGGGGTAACTGCAGCCTGGAGCAATGGGCGTGGCAAAAGGTGGGCGTGTCGAAAGGTTTCTCATTGGTGAAAAAGAAAGGTAGGGGGCGTGGCAAAAGGTTTAGCGGAAACTGGCTGTTCCGCCTAAAGGCGAGCCATACTGTTAATCGCTATTGGCCTAAAACCAATTGAAATTCATCCAATGTAAAAACAGCGTTAATGATGTAAAGAATATTATTTTTAATTACTTTCGAAAGTATCTTCAAAACGGCTTACTGACGTAATCACCACCGCACGTTTAGGTCTTAGTTTCTTAGTAATCAAAAACATATTACAATTTTTTTTTTGAGAATACAAACGTCTCTTAACACGGTTAGTCGCACTTGCTGTTCTTAAGTTAAACTAATTTAAAGTCCGCTGTATTTGTTAACATTAGTGAACTAACAAGAACAAACAACGTACAGCTGTATTTTTATTAACTAACAAAGTTTAATAAATACCGTATCAAATGTATTGCTTATAGTTAATGTTAGTTAATACATCAGTCAACAAATGAAACTTTATTGTAAAGTGTTACACTAGAAAACTAGGTTTTGCCTGATGGAGAAAAATTAGTAAAAATAAAAAAAACTAATACATTTAAAAATTAGTCGGAAGAGTTTAGTAACCTTGTTTTAAGTGACATTAACCAATTAAGCAAACAGACACAGCTTTATCTACTAAAACATTTATTTAGCTTTCAGTTTCAGTCACCAATTCAAGTAAATAAATAGATAAACCACTCATTCATTCATTCATTCATTCTGTAGTAGCAATCCATAGAACAGAATCCAGCAAACTCTTTGTCTGAATAGAAAGCTGTGAAGATGCCCTTCTTTCCAAGAATACAGTATCTACAGGCTTCACATCTGCTGAGCTCCAGCTCTACTCTGTTTGTCTTCCTCACATCTGGACTGACAGACTTCCAGTCAAGCATTCCTACACAAGAGAAAAACAAATGTTGAGAGATTCAAACAAAAAGTAACCAATAAGTATAATAAAATATCCAATAAAAAAAGAAGTGCAAGTGTCTGAGAGTGCAAGTTTGCAGCCAGACCCTTCTCCATTATATTATAATACAACTGTACTACTGACTCTTCCCTGAGTACCAAAAGTACATATGCTTCCTGTGCATGGTTTCTAAAAGAATGGAATCAGAAAAAAGTTGACTGGCACTCATCTATACCACAGGTTAAACTAATATTTACATTTACATTTATTCATTTAGCAGACGCTTTTATTCAAATCGACTTACAAATGACGACAGAGTTGAAGCAATCAAAAACAACAAAAAGAGCAATAATATATAAGAGCTATAACAAGTCTTAGTTAGCTTAACACAGTACACATAGCAAGGGCTTTTAAATAATATAATAAATAAAAAGAAAACAGATAGAATAGAAAAAGAACAGAGCAAGCTATTTGGTTAATGTGCATGTACCACTCCAACATGTTGTATTAACTTCAAAAGAGTGAATGTCCTTCAAATGCACTTTGGGCAATGGTACAGTCGAGGCATGAGGATCTAATACAAGAGGCAAATCATTCAGAGGAAAGTTACTGACAGTGCTTGTCTCCATCTTCTAATGTTGACAATGTGCCTCTGAAGGAAAGTCAGTGTCTTTCTCAGGTATGGTGGATATGCAATGTCGAAAGCAAAATACATCCACAAGGCTGTTATGAAGCTTCATCAAGGCTGGTGCACTGACACACATCTATTCCATCTTCTGTCACCACACTGAGCGCTCGAACTGTGATTGACATTTTACAGTCAGTATCCATCAGGTGTATGGTAGGAAAGGTGTAGCCGGGTCCCCCTTTCATAAAATAAATAAATAAAAAGAATAGCAACAACAACAATAATAATAATAATAATAATAACGAGAAAAAAAAAGAAAACACTTTTCAGATTCATCAGATTCTGTTGCATCCTCTTTGGCTCAGACAGTGTAGCTACATACAGTGCAGAACTGCAGAAACAATCAGAAGACTAATGCATAAGATTCACAATATACGATGCATTTCATGTTCTTGTATACACTGATAAATCTTACATTGCTTTCTAAAACTATTGCTTTAAATTTTTAACAGATGGGCTAAAACAGAAGAATAAAATATTACCTGAAAAGATTTGAAACAAGATAATTTCAAGGAGGATACATCCTCCTCAGACATTCCTTCCGTGCTTTCTCAGCGTTTACAGGAGAATGTTCCTGCCGTGTGGTCTTTGACCGTCGAGGGGTCTGGATGTTTTTCTGATACTCACTTTGTAGCACATTCACATGTGCCTCAACAGACATTGAATCCTCCCCAAAACAAGCTTCCTTCATCAGAACAACAGAAACAGATCATGCTTAGACCGTGACAGATATGAAAAACATCTAAATACTTACTGAACAAGGTGCTTTAGATATAAAAAATACTAAAAACATTGAACTGCGTAAACATTAAGATGATGGTCAGGCAGTGAAGAAGTGGAGTACATACAAAAATGATTTAAATGTCTGTAGTACATTGTCTTCCTTACATTAACCTGCACTAAGTGAAAATGTAAAATTGATTAACAGTGCACAAATAAATGATGCATATGGCAGTGTGCTTACATATTCTACAATAACCTGCAAGTGGAGCACATTCTGCTTTACATTTCAGGTTTAGGGATGTGTCAGATGTGCTTAAAACACAAACTTGACTGATTGTCATTTTCCAGCAAATAAAGATTACAACATCTTGTTACTACAATATTGTGTGTGATTATGTTGATAGAGATAAATCAATGGTTAAAAAACTATTTAACTTACACAGTCATTTCTTTCTATATTTCTCCGGAAAGGGTTCTTCACAACCAGTGTGTTGGCAGCTTTGAATATACTCTGCATTAGTTGCACACCTGGCAGAAAGGTAGAAACAAACTCTAAATTAGAGTTTTTTTTATTTTGTCTAATCATCTTCAGATCGTGAATTGATCATAGTACAGTTGTAATAGCAGAGGTGGTAATAATTATTATACTTACAGGATGTATTCTGTACTCTATTGTACAAAAAGGATGCAGATATAAACTATCATCTCTGAAGGATTTGCTGTCGATGCGGTCATCGTTTTGTCTCACTGTACATATGTCTGTCAACAACAATAAACTAATTACTAAAGTTGCAAGATATAACGCAAAGGAAAAATTATGATCGTATTGTAACAAACTTATCTTAATATACATATTTGTGGTATATAAAGTATAGATAAACGTATAAACGATGAATAATTACCTCACGTCTTATCGCGGCCACCTTGTCTAAGGAAATTACTTAAATGTATATTTACTGCTGATTGGCCAGCACAGTAAAACTCCTTTCACCAATGAGAAACCTTTTGGCACGCCCCTGACTTTTGGCACGCCCCTACCTTTCGGCGCGCCCATTGCTCCAGGCTGCAGCTACTCCTGTCTCGAAAATTCAGCTTTGCCATCATATAAATAAATTACATTTTAAAATATATTCAAACAGAAAGCAGTTATTTAAAATTGCAATAATATTTCATAATATTAATGTTTTTACTGTGTTTTTGATTAAGCAAATGCACCCTTGGTGAGCAAAAGCGATATTGTGTGTGTATTTCTATAAGGGCATGTACACTTTAGCTTAATCGTTTCTAAAATCTGCAATAAGTTCATCCTGAACTAATATGGGTTGACACTGATGTAGCCATTTGGATCATATTTTAAAAACAACGCCAATGACAATTTATCATAAAGTGTCTTTTACGCTGTGGCACACTTAATTGTGGGGTTTATTAATGTGCTGCTCTCTGACTGGATCAGTCTGCAGTGACAAACTAATTCATTAGACCTCAGTGATGTAAAACAGTTTTACCAGCAAGTCTTAAAAAAGGTTGTGTTTGTCAGTTTTGAATTAAAGAGAAATTCATATTAACATTAAGAAGATTTAGTGTTTGTTGTGTTGTTCCGATGCATATATTTAACCAGTTTTAAAATACCTAATTTACAGTAAAAATATTTATATATAGGTCTCCAGTGGTTAAAAACATTGTTAACACAGATATCTCTGGTTTGATCTCAGGGGGTGATGTTATAACACCTTTTACTTCTTCACCAGTGTTTATGCACTTGAGAAAGACACTTAGTCTATGGTTACTTGTTAATACAATACTGTACTGTAGGATACGGTAAAACACACTGTTGACTATATTAGATTCAGAAGGCATAATTCAATTGTTTCAGTTGGTTGTGTTAGCTTCTTGACGTGTCTGTTAAAATATCTTTCTAACACAGATAACTAATTTCAAACTTCTAATGACAATATGTGCAGTAGTATGGGCCAAATGTGTTCTATGGATCTGTATATATGTACATATGTATGTATATATCCCTGAGCCTAGACCAGGGTCGTAATAATATATACAAATCTTGAAATTGACCAGTGCTTGAAAGCAGTGGTTAGTATCTTGCCTTGATACATTTCATACATAGAAAGACAAAAGCCAGTTGCATTTCATGAATAGTAAAGTCTGCACTTCTTTTCAAAATAGGTTTCATGCATGAAATGGTATTGAAGCTGACTTAAAATTTCTGTTGATGCAGTGCAACTGGCTTATGCCTTTTTTTCTTTGTATGAAATACATTAAAATTTAAAATCATCTTGTCATGAAATACTGCATGAAATATCCATAAAATAGAGACACCCAAACTTTGGGACCCAGCTGTATTTTGGGAACTTTCTATGCCTCTATGTGACCTCTATGTATTTTAATGAATTTGTATTAATAATTAAAATGTTGAATAGTCTGGACTGGACTAAATCAATCACTGGACCGAATCCCTTTAAAAAAAAAAAAAAAAAAAAAAAAAAGATATTGTTGTCCTACAACAACTCTAAATGATTTATTTGTCATATACTCAAATTTTGGTGCTCATTCCTTCATAAGCTTTGGCAGTGATTCATAGTTTCTAAGAGGACTCACTGAACCATGGCTGGGGCAAAAAGAAGTCATTGTCTTTTAGCCTGATAGGTCTCTGCTTTTTAATCATCTCGCTGAGTGAGTCTGGAAACTAAGCCAGTTGAGGTCATTATAGCCACAGGCGAAAGAAGCTCCTCCTATAATGGTTTGGTCATCATTTATCACTATCCATCATTAAACCGAGGATGAAGAGATATCTGAAAAGAGCTACACCTCAGAGGTAAAGATAAAGTGAGATGCAAGGAAAGTGACTGCAAAGGTCAACGAGGAGAGGGAAAGAGTAAATAGAGAAAACTGGCAAAGAAACAATTGAAATGGAAAAAAATCACAAGCAGAGTTGAATATTTTTGTTTTGCCCTTCTCATACAACCATCTCCGCATTCTATGCTAAATGATCATTAAAAATAAAGCATGCCATCTCAGAGGCATAGATACATTTAGAAATGTTTTACGCATATTTTAAATGTTTGGTTAACACTGCAAGATTGCTTCAGATGAAGACACCTGATGAAATGGCGTTGGCGGAGGAGGCTCTGCTGGAAAACAAAAGATTTATCTGTGAGAAATCAAGATGGCAGCTGATACGGATCCTAGTGTTTGCTTAATGAGGAGAAAACCATGGGGGAAAGAGAGAGAGTCAGTCGGTTGCAGGAGAGCTGAATTGGAAATTAGAGGAGACAATACTCAGCAGACAACCCAAATGTCAGAGAATGAAGAAAAACAGCGTCTTGTGTACGTGCATACAGGGATATAAATTATTCATTAGAAAATATTCCTCTTAATTTTGCAGCGTTTAATGACACTTCTGTGTCAGTGGTCATCAGTGTCTTTCTGGCGCTTTTATCGAGTCTCTGTTCTAAAGTTTAGACTTTGAAAGTAGCACAATAGCCCTTCTGACACGGTTGTATTACTTCCACTTCTGAAAAAGGTTTTATAATACTCAATAAGAGCAATGTAAGTGGACGCATCTGTGTAACGTTATTGTTTGAAGGTCTTTGTTAATCCATTCGCCACCGTTCCCTGCCAGTTGTCACTATTCCAGATTGTGCCCTGAAAACACAAGTCACATCAATAGAATATAAATGAGATACTGTAGGGTGAGGCCTTAGAGGTTGTTGAAAAAGCTCTTCAGACACCCTTTGCCAGGATCTTTTTATGTGCTGCTGCTTCATCAAAGCAGCCTCGAGACTCTCGGGAAGATTATGAGGAGTGTGTCATGTCAGACTGCCTGAGCTGTCCATAGTGGAGATGCCAAATAACCCCGCAGATTTACATTAACCTCACGTCACATTCATTCACAATATAAGGTGTTACACTGCTGTGTTTACTCTCTCGGATTTGGCTTAAATCAAAGTTCATACATCTATCCAACTGGCTGGATTTATGGTTTACCACATGGACCTTCTGGCCTGCTCCTCTAAAGCTATAAGTGAAGAGAACTTTAACACTAATGTAAAAGAGGTTAACTCCAGCGTTTCTCAGATTGGGGATTTCAGGTGCAACCATCACAAATAACTGCCAGCAGCCTGGGTGATACTGTCATTTTCCATAGATATATATATATAAAAATGCCTTGGACCAAACTAAAATCATAATGTTAGATCGGATCTCCACACCAGATAACAATTAGCCCCGGATGCAGAACAACTAGTCAGCAGCACTGTTAATACCCAAATCCTGTTAGCAGCAAGTCAGCAGCACTGTTAATACCCAAAATCAGCGTTTAACAGTCTTCTGTCTGTCAAGAAATTGACAGAGGAAAACCAGAGAAGAGCAGAAGCAGGATACAAAGTGATGATAGTAAAAAAATAATAAAAAAGTTTATTGAACAATCTTAGTTGCGTATGTCTCAATGTTCAAACTTCATCTGACCAGCACAAATTTAACATGTGCTGTTATACCAAAACTGCAGCATCCCATAAACCTTGGGTTTCCATAAAAATTCTGTCTTATCCATCTCTTATTCATACAGACAAACAGTTCATGGAACCCCGCAAGCATGAGACTGAACAACAATGAAAATGCATAAGCAAGGACAAATGAACAGGAAATGTAATATACAGAAACATAATAAATTAATAAACAAAATAAATTAATAAACATTAGAAATACTTACATTATATAGTGAAAATCATAAAAACAATCAAATAAAAAATCATAATCAAATAATAAATCATAAGAATGACTAATGATTATAAAATGATTATGTGAAACAAAAACAAACATAAAAATAAAAAAAAACACCACACAAAATTTGCACATGAGGATCTAAGGATCCTTCAATAACATAAATCAATTGAAATAAATCATAACCTTCCTGTTAAAACTGTAGTTAATTTAAATGCTAACTGGAAACCAGAACTTTTTTGACTGCAATATCACACTAACAAGAGTTGTGCAAGTTTTTGTATCTATTTTTACTCCACCAAAGAAAATAATATGATATTAAATCAGAGAATCAAATGATAAGCGTCTCAGGAAAGCACATGAGTGTTTCATCCCTAAATAAATAACTGTGCTTGATTAGTTATCTTAAATCCGATTTAGGAGCATTAATTGGGGTGTAGGAGTCTTGTTTTATTTCTGAATAAAATTTATATTTTGCATATCTCCTTTGTCTGACACATCCATTTCAGGTCTTGGAGTCTCTACTAATGAGCTGATGATCTGAATCAGATGTGTTTGATAAAGGAGACATAGAAAACATGCAATGTTGGGGGGGCTCCAAGAATGTGGTTGAGAACCCCTTGTTTAGAGAATTATAGAGTAAAAACTCATAAAGACAGTTACATTGCATTCTTAAATAAACAGGTTTTTCTGAATGCATTTCTGAACAAATGAAATCAAAAGCTGTAATGAGAATGCAGGACTGCAGAGTTGACTGACAGTGGGGGGATGTGCAATGCTTTTTGCTAGTACAGAGTCTGTGCTGCAGTGTGGGGTTATGAAATGGGTCTTTGGTACAAAAAAGATCAAAAATAAAAAGTTTCAGAAATCCTGGTTTATGCCAGGCTACAAAATGTAAGGTTTAGTTGTTGGTATGACTCAATGTGTATACAGTTTGTAGCAGTGGTTCTATTTTACATCTTAATTATGAAGTATGCACTCCCCAGGCATTTTGTATTGTCAAAAGATAAAGAACCATAGTTTTAAAGCTGTACTTACTTACATAATACTCCAAACAAGTGTTGTGTTATTTTTTTATTTTATTTTATTTTTCTCTACAGACTAGGACACCTCAGTGCTTCATCTAAACACCTGAAGAGATGATGGCTTCTCAACACAATGGTTAAGAGCTACCTGTCAGAACTGTGTCTAACTTAAGTGAACGCCATTGAAATTCTGTTGTAATTGTGTTGTTGTGTGTGTGCGCGTACAATAAAGTACACGTATGCAGCAGCACTCTTAACTTATCTTGAAAGTTTCTTCATTATTGTCCCCAGAGCTGTCCAAAATTCTCATTAAAGGCGAAGGTGAAATAAGACTTGATGAGTCTGTTTTTCAACTACAGCATTGATAGTTTTTAGTTTTAAGGTGGATCTTTGTAATAAAGACCATTTTAGTTATATTAATGAAACTTTGGCATTGGTGAAGAGATACTATAGCCTTACTAATTAATATGGAAACATTGTAAAAAAAATATTTCTGTGATCTAATTTTGTGTATTTAAAAATAAATCACTTAAGTTAATCTTTACCTGGGAGTTACTATAGTTGTTTATATTGTTTGACTTTTAAATATCCTGTGCGAATCCCAATGGCAGCTACCCTGAAGCATTAATCTGTGCTGTTGCCCGATACTAAAGCAAGCACTCAGCGGTCAGTCTTCTCTCCTGCCACCTCCACTATGTGCTATTAGATTAGCCAGCCCAGGATGTCCTGGGTAGGTAAACACTGCTAAAGGTCAGGATGGAAATATCGATGGGCTCAGCTCAACACAGTGACATTTGAGCTTGGCCGTGTAAGGGTTGTATTAAGTGTTCGATATCCAGCTGTTGTGATGGTGATTGTAGTGAATGTGATGGTTCTCTTGGATGCATGAATGTGAAAGATGCACAATTATAAATAGAAAGACACTTCCTTTCAGTGATACGTGAGCTTCAATGTCAAGAGCTGAATTTTTAGCAGACATTATTCCCTTCTTCAGTGTCACATTATCCTTCAGAAATAATTAGAATACTGTATGCAGATTTGCTGCTCAAGAAACAAAGGTAAATGTTACCAATGTTGAAAACGGTTGTGTTGCCTAATATATTGATGAAAAAATATTTTACTAATAGCAAGTATCTGTAAAAATCATCTTGTAAATCTGAAACTGTAAAGTATAAAAGAAGGCTAAACAGAAATGCAAAGGACCATTTTAAACATTTATTTAAAAATTATAATAAATAAATACATAAAAGATACTTGACTGGCTGTCCTATATCAAAGACTGTGGTTTTCTTCCTTCAGCAGGAAATGTGAGGCATTTCAAGTTAACATTCAAATAAAGGTTGACTGAACTGACAAATAGTATATTGATCAAACAGGTGTGAATACAGAGTGCTAGTTAACAGACTGATGGGATGTTTATGGAGGAATTCTTAAGTATGTGAAAGGTTGTGCATGCAAAGGTCACTTGCGCTAGAAACAAAGTGCCATCTTTTCTGCATTAAATAATGAATGAGGAACTTTTAATCAAGATGTCTTGATAGCATGCAGGTTTAATTTGTTTTTCTGAACTCCATGTGCCAGAATCTGACAGTGTGTTAATAGTAATTAGAATTGGGGACATTGAGGGTGAAGAGGTCACACTCATGTTCAACTGTCTTGACCTAAAGACATAATTATGTCTTCCCTTCCAGTTGGCACAGTGTTTTAATGGGGTGTCAGTCTACTAAGCTTGATCCGATACATGACTGCATCAACATTAACACAATTCTACACAGGTCGAAATCTTAATCGTAACCGTCAAATATGTTTGGCTATAAAAAATAAATAAAATAATAAATCAATCAATACATAAATCATTAAAACATCTCGATCCTGATTTGCAGTTTGGATTAGTAAAAACAGGAGCATGATTATTAGATCTAGATGCTTTATTGCTTTATTGTTTATTGTCGCATGGCTCCCTGGGATCCCATTGTTTTGTTTGGATTTATGTTTTCAGCAGATGTTTTCTTATCTAAGCGTCTTTTGTGCTCAAATCACATTAATGGAAGTTCTACATAACAATACCTTTTTTCCATAGAGTGTTGTGCTGTATTTCAGTACTTATACTTATTGTTAATTACTGTGTAGCAGTACAGCTGAGCATCGTTCATCTTCAACATTAATATTAACCCTGTATAACCTACAGTATAATAGTTTAAGAAATAGATTTTTAACCATTTATTGAACCTTTATACAAAATATATGTCAAATGTATGAATCAATAAATTAATAAATAAGTAGTCCAGTAGTAAGTAGTAAGTTGGTGCAGTTGCTGATGCTATGTTGCTTTATGTGGCCAGAATGTAAGATTAAATTATAATATAAAGCTCAACGCATTGCAATTTAAGAAAACACATGCAAATTGAAAAAACACCACCAAAAAAAAAAAACACAGTTGTTGCAAATCCTCACCGCACATGCATATAACGAAACACGCTGCAAAATACAGTATGATTTAAAGGGTTTTATAGCAACTCTGTATAGAAGCATTGAAATGAGGTTGCTGTATTTTCCAAATAGGAATATTTAAAAATAGCTGAACAATATTAGTGCTGTTTACCAACACGTTCCAGAGAGCCTTTAGAGCACTCACTTACCCCCAGCATGTGGTATTGAGTGTTTTTCTCTGCATGTGAACCCTGATATGGTGTGAACAAAGGAGAAACATACCGTTATCTCAATCAAAGCCCGCTTTTTTACATTTCTATGTGTGCTGTGCTCAAATTGGATTTTAGCCACAAATTAATCTGGTTGTGCTTGTTATCACCATATTTGCAATCATTTGAACTTCATTCATTTCTTGATTTTAATTATGCATTTTAGAGTTAGAATACCATGTAATTTGGTGCTACAAGCAAACAATAAAACACATCATAAACTGTATCCGGGTATTAAATTGACTATTTTAATGCAGTCTTCAATAACTAAACTCAAATTAATTTCTGTAAAATAAACAAATTCAAAACAATAATATAGTATATAGCAACCATCCAAAAAGACAAAATTGTTCTTTTTTTTAAAAAAATAAAACAATGTGATTATAAATCACCAACTTATACAGTAGAAGTCACTGTAAAGATAACAATGTTCAAAAGCCTGTTTTTGAACATCTGCTAATGATGTGAACAAATTCACTCAGTTATTGTCATGTTGAATGATATGTCAAGATTCTAATGGATCTTGATTGTTGGAGACACCCAAGAAGCCATCAGGAGTTTTAAAGGGCTGAACATTTGTCACTTTTCCCCAATTAAATAGGATTTTCAAAGCACCCGAGCTACACAAGAGTGTTCTGCTCCTGTTTTTAAGTCTAGCTGGAGTTATTTACATCTGAGATATGAGTTTGACAGCTCAGCTGATGTGACATCACACCCACAGGGCGACCGCGACACCTTGCTTGTCCTGTATTCCCTCATTTTAGCACGTCGTTCACACCAGTCTCTTGCGTGACTTCAGTTGTTTTTGTAAAGCTCAGTAGTGTTCATTTTGTTCCTTCTGTTTTTAATTAATCACTTATTCGGAGACTGACCTTCAGTTTGTTTTTCTTTAATCTGGTTGTGGTTTTTATCAACGTATTTGCATTCATTTGAACTCAGTGTTTCTTGATTGTAATTATGCATTTTATAGTTAGAATGTAATGTATGCTGCTACAAGAAAACTGTAAAACATTTCATAAACTGTATTCGGGTATTAAATAAGTTATTTTAAAGCAGTCTTCAAAAACTAAACTCAAATTAATTTCTAAATTAAATTCAAAACAATAATATAATGACATATTTTTCTATTTATTTATTTTTCTCAATACACTGGTTTTGAATGACTGTCCAGATGGTAGGGTAGGTAAAGCACCAGCAGGGACTGAGTGAACCATGTTAGCCAGCCAAACCTGACCCCTTTGAGGCATTTTGTTTATACCTTGTATCCATTTTACTTGGATTATATAAAGATCGCCTGAAAAGCTTTGTGCACATTCCAGTCAGACAAGAGCTATAAGACATAAAAAGGGCAAATTCTAAGCTTACCACTGCAGTCCAAAAGTACAGGGCATTATTTAGTTCACCTAAGTAAATGATGTTACCATGGTGACAAATGAATGGAGGGAAAATACTGTTGAACAAAAATAGCTCTCCCAAATGGATGCTAATTGGACTGATTCAATTTACATAAACTCAGTGCCATGCTGAACAGTATTTAAATGGGTTAAATTGACTTTATTTGAATCCTCATCGTCATGTTGCAGTTGCACTTCTAATCGGACTTGAAAAGAGATTACAGGCTCCTTACAGGTTCCATACAGTATATGACATCTTATACATTTATTTCTCTGAAAATTATGTAAATTACTAATGTATTGTGATGTTAACAATAGAGCAAAAATTTAAATTGTGATTTTTTTTTTACTTATTTAAATAAAACCATATGTTTATAAATCATCAACCTATAAGAGTCACTGTAAAGAAAACAATGTTCAAAAAGCCTGTTTTTGAACATCTGATAACGATTTTAACAATTATTTTAATTTTGAATGATGTTGATGTTGGATCTGTTGTTGGAGACACCCAAGAAGCCATCAGGAGTTTTAAAGGGCTGAACATTTGACACTTTTCCTCAATTAAATGTGTGATGTCTTTTGTGAATAGCTTGTGTTGTGTTGCTGGTGTTTGAAGGGCAGTGAGAGTAATCATGCTTATGCATACTGCATAAATGTAATGTTGCAGAAATTTGATAACTTATACTAGTTGTCATATTGTTTTACTCAAGTGGGTTGGTCAGTGTTAACAGATTATCTTTTTAATGTTTTATATTTTGCTTAACAGCCTTGATAGGAACACTGAATTACAAACTAAATAAATAATATATAAATGATTGAATGTGCTAAATTACTTGTTAACTGTAGTAGTTTATTTTATAATATTACTGATTAAATCCATGTTGGAAAAAAAATCCAGTATATGCTGGTAGGTAAATTTTGAAGTATGGCTGCTGGTCATGAGCTGGTTTAAGCTGGTCATGTGCTAGTCCTATTCTGGTCCTGAGCAGGAGCTAGTTGCTTAGGACCAGGACATGACCAGATAAGAACCAGCTTAAATTAGCTCATGACCTTCTAAAGACCAGTTTAAAGAAGCTCAAACCAGCAGCCATGTTTCAAAACATACATAACCAGCATATGCCATTTTTTTTTTTTTTTTTTTTTTTTTTTTATTACATGGATTTAATCAATAATGTTATAAAATAGACTACCACACTAAAAAAAGTAATTTAGCACATTCAGTCATAGATGTATTTATATATTTTGTCATTCAGTGTGCCTATCAAGGCTGTTAAGCAAAGTATAACACATTGAAAAGATAATTTATTTAAAATAAGGGGGCCTCAATATCTTGTCACTATCATTTCATCAGCAGCTGTCCATTAATGTTTGCATCCAGATAAATAACAGGGTATGAAATGCTTACAAACAAGCACTCTTCCTCTTCTCCAGACACAATTTTTTATACAGACTTGAAGCCTTAAGGATTTAAGAGTTTGCAAAATTAGGAACACGCACTACAAGGCCAAACGCCAGTTTCTGGACATTTGGGCCTAAAGTGCTATTAATGCAAACTCCTGAGGTTCCTCAGGTTAAGAGTTCAGCCATGAGTGGAATATTAAATGCATTATCTCAAGTACAGAATTTGTCCTCTGCAGCCAATGTTATCTAGACCAGGGACTCTCAAGCAGGGCCTTCTGAGTCGAACTTTAAAATAAACAAATTGTGCAATACAACTGATAAAAATACAAATGGTGAAATACAATACATACAAGTTGTGAAATACCAAATCATGATTATCATGTCAAAGGTTGAGATTTATGGAAGTGTATATTCAGTTGCTCTGCATGTTTCAGAGTATGAGCTGTACTGTGTTCATTTACATGTGTGCCGCTTTATAATATTGTGTTTTCAGAGCAAAAAAAAAAAGTCAATGCAACTCTAAAAATTAGAGTAAAAGCCTGTTGCTTAAGTGTAAGATGATTTAACATGTAACAATGAAATATTGCAAATGTTTTAACAATTTTACTGTAAAATACTTTCAATACTGTGTTTTGTGTTAAATTGTCTATTACTGTTTTATTTGTATTTTTACTGCAAATTTCTGACATTTCTTTTTTCATAAATTTAACAGGATATTTTTGATATTTCAGTGTAAAAAGTGAACCCAAATGCTAACACCCTTAAAAGTAAGTATTTTCATTAGCAATATTGTATTTTTCATTGTATCAGAATGACTCAGCAGCAGCAATATGAGACATTTTCATATGAAACTAAATATCATCAGTCACAGTTCAAATTTAATTCTCAGTGTGTGTCTAATTTAATTACATCATCATTGGCCAAGTGGTGTAGCCATATAAACATCACTTTAAAATAAACACAAGTAAAATAGAACTCTTACTCATTATCTCTTTGTTATTTGAAAATTAACTGATATTAGAGAACCGTGACCATGCCAATGTTTCAATCAATTGCTATTAAAAATCTTATGAAGTATACTTCACATAAATATTTTCCATCATTTCCATCAAAGGTGTTCAGTTTCCAAAAAAAGTTTGGGAACCTCTGATCTAGATGATGCACTGTTCAGCTACTAAACTTTAAATTCCGAGGCGATCGGTTGCGTTTGTTCCCAGGCTATTTAGTGAGAGGGATCAACACAAGGGACGAGGAGATTAAGCTAATTGTGGTGATTTCCACAGAGGCATTATAAGGATGTGCTTGATTTAATGGAACAACATTGTTACAGCATTAGACAAATCCCTCTCATGATGATTCATGACATAATTGATTAAGGCTAAACACAGATGTTTTTATTCATTCGGTGAGTGCTAATGATGTTGTTTGATCAGTGTTACCTAAACCAAAACTAATTTTTTTTTTTTAAATCTTCCAAAACAGGTGGATCTGCACACTGATGGTGGATGAGAAGATACCCCTTGACAATGTAAAGCGCTTTGAGTGCCTAGAAAAGCTCTATATAAATGTAAGGAATTATTATTATTATCATTATTAATTAATGCTCATTATTAATTAAAGCTCTGACTTTATCTCATTAGTCAAAGGACTTTGTAGCCATGTTTAGCTGTCAGTAAAAGGAAAATAACTCACTGTGCTTCATTCTCTGTTTTCCTTCGCATCCTCTCCACACAGCAGTCCTGCTCCTCTGTCTGAAACCTCCCCTCCAACACGCTGCCTGTCGTTTTGTCGCGTAATGAGTCTGCTCCGTCTGTCGCTGCGGAGTATGATGGTCAACACCATATGTGTGTGTTCTCTTCCTCAAGGCCACGTCCGAACACACAGAAAGAGTGTGCAGATCAGTTTTTTTAAAAAAATGTTCTGTCCACAGGTAGCCATTAGTTATTGTTAAGACCTGTTTTTCACCACCATCTGTTGTGCATATCTTTCCCTTTGTAGAAAGTTATTTAGGTGAATCTTTTATTTTAAATACTGTATAAAATAAGATGTATTTGTAAATCAATGACAAACTTCTTTTGTCTATCATTAAATGTATTCAAAAACAACTTGAATACATACTGAGAGTGTTTTTAATTACTTGATCTTATATCTTAGGTACCTAGGCATCTATAGAATATATACTCTCTTAAAAATAAAGGTTCCAAAGGGGTGTTTTGTACATTGCCATAAAGGAATCGTTTTTGGTTCCCTCCAAAAAACTTTTAGTTAACAGTTTTAAATTCTAACAAACCTTTTTCTTTTCCAGTATAGAACCTTTTTGGCAATGGAGGGGCTCCCTGAATGTATATATATATCTTTTTTTTTTTTTTTTTATGTAATTTATTCATGTGATGTCAAATCAGATTTTTCAGCAGCCATTACTCCAGTCTTCAGTGTCACATGATCCTTCAGAAATCATTCTAATATGTTGATTTGCTGTTCACAAAGCATGTCTTATTATTATAAATGTTGAAAACAGATGTGCTGCTTAATTATTTTGCGGAAAACATAATATATTTTAACTTTTTTTTTTCAGGTGCAATAAGGAGGAATTATTTCACACAGATTTTCTTTGTAACATTATAAATGACTCTGCTGTCACTTTTGATCAGTTTAATTGCTAAATTAGGGTTCTCAGTGTTATATTCTGCTCAGTGTTCTCAGAATATATTGGTTGCCATTATAGCATGGAAACAAATAACTGTGAAAGTTCATTTCTGAATGTGTGAGATGTGTCCATCTCTTTTGTTGTTTTTCAGATTATTTCTGCTGCAGTTAAATTTGTCGCTTGCTGTCATCTAGTTTTCAGTCGTGTTCTTTCTCTCTGGTGCTTTGAATTTGGATTTGTTTTTGCCACTCACGCATTGATTTTGTGCTGCAACACCCTCTCTTGGGTGTTTCTGAAGTAATGGAAGGAAGATTTGTTCATATTTTTCATTCCCTCAGTTGGGGGTTTGCTGGAGAGAGCTTGACACATGATGTCTAGTTAAACTGGATATTGTGTGCTTGTCTTTTGTATAAGCAGCAACTTGCCGAGAGGCTCTTTTGGGCCCATTTCATAGAGAGAACATTGATTGTGGATTATGTGTGTATGTGTGTGTCAGAGAGTGGGAACATAATCACAGAAAAAAGTTTCCCTACCTATTTTTGCTCATTTTTAATGAGCACAAATCATAGGGGAAATGTGTGTTTAAGCTGGGGAGTAAGTATACGGCACAATAAGAAAAAAATCCCACTCTTGCCTTTTACCTCAAATAATAAAGAAAAATCCAGTGAATATGTGTGTTTATGTGTGTGGGTGGTTTTAAACTGCAATGACAATAGAGTTTTCTGCACTTAGACTGAAAAATGAAGAAAGTGCACTGAAGGTTTTTTAATGGCCAGGCAGGAGGCAGCGCATTAAAAATTAAAAGCTTTGTGTGGGTTGGCAGTGTTGGCGCACAATGATACACCATGAGAAACAAAGGAACAGAAATAATAAGAAAAAAGAGAGAGACAGGGGAAGGGTGAGAGACATATTTTACCTTTGTTTAGATTTTTCTCACTTCAAGGCATTAGGTGGGAAATTACTTTGTAATTGAATTGCAAGGTTGTTTCATCAAAAACGTGTGCTCACACTATATGTTAACATCCAGTTGTTAGCATTCAGAAGAAAAAAAAGACTTTGCCAATATATTTGTAAAGAAACGTGTGTGTTAAATCGCAGCTGAAAGGGGCTGTGTGGGCTGCTCATGAAGAGCATTGGGACATGCTGGGGTCTGATTGAAGAATAAAGAGTCAACCACAGAGTGAGGACAGACTTTTTTCAATACCCTGGGGTCAGCTAGGGACAGCTAGGGCCATAGGTAGCAGCAGGATCTTTATCAGCTTTAGGAAGCAAATATGTGCAAAGTAAATATACACAAATTAATTTTGTAGAGCTTCACTTGGTGTTCAGATATGTACTTCTTGTAACTCAACTGTTTAACTCTAGGGGAGTTGCAAAATTAGCCTTTTTATGTATTTATTTATTTATTTTTAATGTGGTGTGTTCCTTTAACATCTAATGAATCTAGAATATAGGAAAGTTTAACTTTTTCAAAAAAATAAAAATAAATAAAAAATAAATAAATAAATAAATTATATATATATATATATTTTTTTTTTTTTTTTTTTTTTTAGATGCACCTGTATATACAATCAGATTGATAATAATCTGTAATTGTTTCTATTATAAATACAAATTCTCAAAATGCTGGAGAAGTCAATTTCACAAAAGTCTTTAGTACTGACAATTTAACAAAAACGTTGTTAAACAGTTTTTCCTGAATTTATTGAACATCTTTATTTGAACCGTCTCTGTGATTTCAAGACTTGTATCTTTCCAACCATCTAAATGTTTCATTGTTACTTTTTTCTCTGTATTAAATTGTGTTGCCAACATACTGTGAGTCCCGGGCTGCTTTTTATCCAAGCCTATGTCTGAGGTCAACAGATGTCTAACAAATGTCCTTTATCATATCAGCATAGAGGACAAATCACTGAGAAGTTGATCTATTGGCCCTGATTAGACAAGTCAAAGCTTCCTTTCGGGGTCATTCTAGAAAGGTTGGTAGGACTGTACAAAAACATACGCTACAAAGATGGAAACTCTTAAACACACATCTGTCATATTTAATGTTTACTTTGAATTCTGGACAACTACAACCACATCTGATTTTATTTGACTTAGCAAGGCAGGTTTAAAATTAGGTTTGGACATGTCAAGATAACATTACAGATCTCAGGACAGCTGGAATTGAGTCTAATCAGTATAATAGAATAGAGAGCCCTTGAACTGGTCCTAGAACAGTTGGAAGCAAGCATAATAAATTCAGAAGGAATGGGTGTCCTTTAGCTTTTGCTCAAGGGTAATACTCTCTTTCTGGTGTCTGTAATCATTATAGTTTCTTATTATTTCAGTAGATTAGTTTGTTTGAGTGTTGGTAAATTGACCTGCACATAGACCTGCACACTGTGCTGGTACACAAGTATATTGTGTTAAAAGTGAATGCTACTAACTAGAAGCATCTAAATAGACTGATTATGTTGTCTAGACTGTTCTTTCATGAGTAGAGTGCATAGTCAAGTACAAACAAAAAATGACACAAACATTCAGGCAACATTATGGCATCTCATCTTTTGTTCTTTTTCACATGAGGGCAGCTTATGCTTCTGTTTTCAGAGTTACACTTTCTGCAAAAACAGTACCCAGTTTGCATTCTCTTGGCGTCCAAACTCAAATATGTGTGTGAATGTCTCCAACTGTGTATCCAACTGTGTTCTAGCTCGTCGACTCCGGTCACCATGGAACACTGCTCTGAAACAGAAGACATCACCCTGTCTGCCACACTCTTGTTGGAAGATGTGTGAGAATTCTTAGAAAGGTTGGGGCATTGTCTGAACTTGTCTTCTTTTACTTCATACTCTGGCTTTTAAAATGCTTCTGACTCATCCATTATTCTGCATATTTATTATACTATATCAGAGTGCTTTATAAGTATTGTCAGCCTGAATGCTTATCTCACACATAAATAACAGACTTAAAGAAACTTACAAGAGAGTTAATTCAGAAACTAATAATTTACTAACCCCTTTGTCATTTCAACCTTGTATGACTTTCATACTCCTTAGAACACAAAAGGAAAATATTCTGTCACTTACATTCAATAAAATAAAAAGTGAATGAGGAAAAGTACAAAAAACAAACATAAAATTATCATTAAATGGGTCCATAAATCTTCTCAAGCATTTTGTTAGAGTTTAATTTGAGCTATTATTCACTGAAGATTTTAACATCCACTCATTAGTAGTTCTATACGGTGTCTCAGTGAAAGTTCAAAGTGAAATGGAATATTGCTTCGATAGAACAATCTACTTCAAGTGTAAACTAAATGAGCCAATGCAAATTGGCATGCAATTATTGTATCCAGCTGCAGCTGATCACAGTGTGAGTATAAAAAGATAGCAGATGCAATGCATACCAACTTTTCGCTTCAGAGCCCAGCCAGTGACACAATTGCTCAGCAGTGGTACAGCAACCGTGGCAATGGAACGCGACTTCTCTGTTCCCTCCTTCAGGGAATGAGGGTTACCATACGTAACCGAGACATTCCCTTTCAGTCAGTCACCTTCGACTTCACATCGGTGACCAATGAATTGGGATCCCTACCAAAACGCCATGGGTGCTGCCCCTTCCAGTGCCATGTGTGAGTCACCTGCACCCCTTTTTAGTGTAGGCAGGGGCTTGGAACAAGTAGTTCCACTCACCATTGTCAAAGCACTAGCTCATTGAGTGAGATTGGACAACACTGGTAAAACATACTTGTTCCACTTGGAACAGGGATGCTGCGGAAGCCCCATCCTTTTCCACTGAGTTTTCAGAAGCAAATACACATATAGCATCCATTTAGGTGTATATGGAGAAATTGGAGGTGATTGTAACCCTCTTGGAAAGCAGAAGTCTGCCGGGGAAACACTCTCTAAGGCTATGCCATGGACTACACACATATGAGTACAACTAAGCTCTCATTATGGAACCCAGCCTTCGATGGTTCTCACAGATTCATCATGAAGGCCTGGAGCCGGACATTCCACCACTTCTGACTGCCGAAGGTGATGGAGGATCTCAACAGGGTCTACAAAACGGACACTTTGGAGCAGTTTTAGCAAGCCAACACTAACTGGAGCCCCTCTGTGCCACTACCCGTTTGAGGTGAGAACACAGGAGGATAACAGATCTAAACGAAAGCTATAGAATCTAGTGAACATGTTGGGAGTCGCCCAGCCCACAGCTCTACAAATATCTGTCAGTGAGGTGCCACGAGCCAGCACCCAGGAGGATGCAATACTCCTAGTTGAGTGAGCTTGCAGGGCAGGGCACACCCTGTGCCTGATAAGCCAGGGTGATGACATCCACAGTCTAGTGGGCCATCCTCTGCTTAGAGATGGCATTCCCCTTCTGCTGGCCTCAATGCGTGCAGGTCCCCTGCCATCTTGATGGAGGCCAGTGCAAGCAGGAGCAGAGATTTCCATGAAAGAATCTTTAGTTCAACTGAATGCAAAGGCTCGAATGGGTCCTACTGTAGTGATTTTAGCACTAGAGACAGATCCCAAGAGGGAATAGAAGGGGACTGGGAAGGATTTAACCTCCTGGATCCTGATGACAAGGTCATGTTACCCAAAGACTTCCCATTCATGGGGTCATGGTACGCAGTAATAGCAGCAACCTGGACTTTGAGGGTGGAGACAGCCTTTGCTCCAGCCCTTGCTGCAGAAAGGAAAGCATGACCACAATTGACCATCTCCTGGGATCGTCTTGGTGAAAAGAACACCCCTCGATTAACCAGGTTCCTCTTCAAGGCTTTATGGACCACTTCACGTGTCTCGTGGATGGTGCTCTCGCCAAAGTGATAGTGTTCGCTACCTCCTGGAGTAGGTCACCTAGAACCTTCATGTCCCATCCAGAGACCAGACATGGAGTTTCCAAAGGTCTGGACACGGGGTGCCAAATGGTGCTCCATCTCTATGTCAGTAGATCCTTCCTCAGAGGAATTGGCCAAGGAGGTGCTGTCGGGAAGAGCACTAGTTCAGGGAATCAGGTCAGAGTGGGAACAAGCCACTAGCAAGACTTGCTCCTCATCCTAGTGGACTTTGCGCAGTGTCTGTGTGAGAAAGCTTACTTGGGCAAATACCTATTTGCATTGGCCCAGCGGCCAGCTGTGTGCCATTGGTCAGGAAGTAGAAAAACTGGCAGTGAGAGGTCTCTGCAAATAGGTCTACCTGAAACCTCTCCAAATCATCGGGACTGTCTGGGGATGGAGTCGCCATTCTCCTGGGTGCATTGCTCGAGTAAGTTTTGCGGCTATACGGTTGAGCAGACCCGGAATGTGGACAGCACGAAATGATCTCAGAACCTTCCGACTCCATAGGAGTAGGTGGCGGGCGAGTTGTGACATGCGACGGGAGTGAACATCACCTTGTCGGTTGATGTATCGCTGAGTTGTCCTTTTGGACCAGCACATGCTTGCAACGTGAGTGCCCTTTGAGACAGTTCAAGGAAATGCGAACTGCTAACAACTATAGGCAATTGATGTGCCAACCTAGCTGTGGGCCTTTCCAAACCCGAGACTGCATGCCCATTGTACGTGGACCCTCAGCCAGTGGTGGAAGCATCCGTGTAAACTACAGCATGCCTGGAGATCTGTTCTAGGGCACCCTGCCTGGAGGAACGTAGGATCTGACCACGGGGTGAATGTTTGGCAACAGGCCAGTGTAACTTGGACTCGGTGAGTGGCACGCTTCCATGGCCACCTAGGACTTCGGCAATAAAGCCAGTTCTGGAGCATTTTCATATGTAACAACCCGAGCGGTGTCACTAGGAGCCTCTGAAAAAGTTTTCATATTCAAGCAGGCTAGCACCAACTGCGCACGTTCCTCTGTGAGGCCCTCTGTCTGTTCGACCGAATCAAACTCAATACCAAGAAAAGAGATCCTCTGCATTGGGGAGAGTCTGCTCTTTTCCCAGTTGACCTGTAGGCCCAACAGGCTGAGGTGCCAAAGCACCAGGTCCCTGTGTTTACACAACTGGTCTCGAGACTGTGCTAGAATAAGCCAGTCATTGAGATAGATGAGGGTGAGAATACCTAACACTCTGAGGGGAGCCAGAGCCCCATCTGTGACCTTTTGTAGAAACAGGAATACAGGGATAGCCCGGGCAGGACTCTGTACTGATTTGCACGTCCCTCAAACGCAAACTGCAAAAATGGTCTGTGGCATGGAAGGATTGACACAAGAAAGTATGAGAATAATAATAATAATAATAATAATAATAATAATAATAATTCAGTGTAGGTTAGAAAAATTCTATGTTTTGATAGTAACTTGTAGTGTAGAAGTAGCTAGCTACTTTTTCAGAAGGGTAGCTTGACTGTTGCTTACATACATAATTTAATCATGAACATCTAGATAGCACAGGCTGACGGGTTTTTAACGTAACTGGTGATATTCAGAGAGTTAAATGACTTGGCACAAGGTGATTGGTCCATGCTGCCTATGCAGCTAATGAGCTAACTGCCTTGGATTTGAATGGCTGGCTAACATTCACTAGAGATTCCTGCAGCGCGCTTTTCAGAGTTTCTCTGAAATCCTCCACCTTCCCCAGCTCCACTTGTAAAGATCTGCTCTGGGTTATTTTATATGCTATATGTGCAGCAGCAGTATGTCTTAAATACTCACTGCACCTCTCACTTGCTAGTGCCAACCCATACACTGATACAGTTATTTTATATGCTATTTGTGCAGTAGCAGTACAGTATGTCTTAAATACTCATGGCACCGTATCACTATATGCAACATGCAGAAGCAAGTTTATGTACTTGCTTGCAGCAGCAGCAATAATCTACAACTACAGCAATAACCAACAGCAGCAGCAGCAATGTAGTAGATCTATTCTGCAAAGACCAAATACATCAACATTGTAATTTCCTCATCATGATAAAATCTTCTTAGAGTTGTCATGATTAAAATACTTTAATTTATGAGTAGTTTGTAGCTGATCAAACTATAGTTTCAGAATAGCTTCCCCAATACTGCCCAAAACCACATTTTTAAGGTGAACTACTCTAAGAGTTGTTTTACTGATCAAATACTTTAAAAATAAGATTTTTTTTTGTCTAAACCTTTAAAAAAATAATAATAATAAATAAAAACAGAAACAACCAGAGACAAACTTTTAATATATGAAGTCTTCACCTTGTTATACCTGTTTGCTTTATTACTGAAGCTCTTAATGAAAGTTAATGTTGTCTTAGCTGGGTTTGTTTATGAGTTTTTAATATGGAGAGGTAACAGTTTCATCTCTGACGGAATCTGGATCCATCTCGGCACTATCGATTGACTGCTATTGTATTTTTATTGAGACATCCATCTCACCCCTTATCTGCGAGTCTGTGTGTATTTGCAGGCATGATTCGGTAGAGCGATAATGTCTGACCATTCCATCCACATAATCGTCTATTGATTTAGTTTTTGTGCATGGAACAATAAATTCCCCCAGCAGAGTGATAGAAAGTGCACCAGAGCTTCTCTCAGAACAGATAGATTCATCTACAAACCATCTGTCCAGAAAAAAACTGGGTAATACTGTACCTCTTACGTATTAAATTTTTACATGAATAGATCATACTGTAACAAATATGTTGTTGGATAAAAAATGTATAATAAATATTCACTGAGCCATTTTCATTAATCATATTAGTTAGTATTTGTCCCAATATCATAATTAAAGGGTTAGTTCACCCAATCAAAATTAAGTAATTAGTAACTCACCCTCATGTCGTTCCAAACCAGTGAGACCTCCGTTTATCTTCGGAACACAGTTTAAGATATTTTAGATTTAGTCAGAGAGCTCTCAGTCCCTCCATTGAAGCTGTGTGTACGTTCTACTGTCCATGTCCAGAAAAGTAAGAAAAACATCATCATAGTAGTCCATGTGACATCAGAGGGTCAGTTAGATTTTTTTGAAGCATCGAAAATACATTTTGGTCCAAAAATAGCAAAAACTACTTTTGTTGATCCTGGATCAACATTATTAATAAAAATATAGATTTAACCCAGTCCCTACCCCTAAACCTAACTCTACCCATAATTTATTCCTAAAATCATTGGGAAATTTAGCTGGTTAACAAGAGTGTAGAAGCACCTAACTCTGATTAAGCCTAAAACAGATATTTCCAGAAAAGTTATATCTGAATTCTGATTGGTTGATTGGAATGTTATTCCAGGATCAACAAGGATGTTGATCCAGGAACATGTTGCGAACAGCCCCTAACAGGAATGACTCTGTATTTCCATTTTGTTTACATAATTAAAAATGAATTACTGTGGATGTGAAAAATAAAACCGATTTTTTTTGGCAATAAAATATTAAGTAAATATTTAAAATAACTGACTTTTTTACTGTATGGAACAGACATTTTTTTATTGCTGAAACATTGTGGACAGATGCTTTATAAGTTTTAGGGGTCATTTAATCTGAGGTAAAAAAAAAACAAAAAAAAAAAAAAACACACAAGACGTCGCTAACAAGAGACATTTTTATGACTTACTGACCCACCATTATTCATGGCTGTAATGATGTGTGTATGTGAGTGTAACGTCCCTCCATACATGCTGCCTGATGTCCCTTTGGGCTTGATTTTCCATTCTTCTTCTGTCCTGATGGTGAAGGCAGTGATCCCTGTCATTAATGGCCAATGATATAAAATTGTGGTCAGGTTTTATGAGCTCTCATGTAAATTGGATGCTGGGGCTCGTAAATGTGGTCATTGTGTCTAAGGTGAATGACAGTGATTGCGGAAATGAATGTGTGAGGTCTGCCCTCAAGGTCCTGCCGGATGGCAAATGCATAAACCCAGTCAGTACACCCACAGACACTTAAACCTACTCATGTGCTCATGCAAATACACTTTATCTCTTTTTCCATCCCACAGACTCTCTCACTATGTCCAATTTTTGTCTTTCCTCCAATGCAAGTGAATTATTGTTTTATTTTGCTGAACATATGCATCTCTAAAATTAATTTCAGGGAGGTAGAATGACCTATCTGGGGGAGCTGTTGATTTATACAGATGAAATGATTGCTTTCAAAATGACCCCAAGTCAGTGATTGAAAAGGGAAATTGTCATGATTTTTTAATGCATTTGTTTGTTTGCTTGCTTCTTGGCACAAATATATTGTTCTGGTTATGAATGCAATTACATATTATGGATTAGGGCAATAAAACATTTTAGCAGGATTTAATTTACACAGCCATAGTCCTTTACAAGCCAGAGACAAATTGAGTCTGTACTTAAGGCCTAAATAGAAGCGTTAATGAATATTAAATACAAGAAAACACATTGCAAAATATATGAGGGTAAAGCAAAGGGTGCTTATTGCGTTGTTTGGATACAGCAGTGCAGTCATCTTTCTTCTATAATGAATAGCTTGATTAATGTGCCATTTTGTTAACTATTGGCCAGTATTAACTTTCATTATCGCGGTGTTACAAATAGCTAGTCTATGGTTTATGAGGCAACAACTTTATCCATGACTTCAATACATAAAACATAACTTAAACTTGACTGAAAAGCTAAATCATATTTTATAGCTGGTGTGATGAGGTAAACATCTTTACACATTTAGGAGTGATAATGAATAATAGCCTGTCATGCGAGACAAATTATTTCTGCAAAATCAGGAAAACACTTTTTATCAGTATGCATACAAACTGAACTATTGTTTACATTTACCCAAGTTAATGCCTGTCCTTTTAAAAAAAGATGACAGTGGTTTGATTGACTTTTCTTCTTTTTCGATGAAAATAAAACTAAACTTTAATAAATAAATATAGTCACTCATCATCACGGTGTGTCAAGTTTTCCAGGTGCAATAATCTAGCAACAGAAAATCCAGTCAAAAATCTCACTCGCATTGGCATCAAAAGGCAAGGAAATGAGCAGTGCTTTCCAATCTGCAATGAACACAGCAGATAAGACAGACAATAGGACCTAATCACACCGCTCTCCACAACAGACCCTCATGAGGTTCCCTGGAGCAGATGGATCATTTGCATAGACACAGGCAGGCTGTGATTGTGTTAGGTATTACAGTAGGTGCATTAAAAATATCACCACAGGAAAAGTGATCATTAGCTGCTTCAGATCTCTATTCAAAGAGAAGATTTTTTTTTATGGTCATAAATGAAGTCTGCTGAGCTGGATAAATACTATAAGAGAATGATTCACTTTTTAACATTAACTCTTCACTAAAATAATGTATGATATTATTTAGATGTACAGCACTACAAAAACAGCGTTGGGGTGTTACTCACTAAAAGCTGGTTATATAGTGGCAGTACTTTGTGAATCGATTCATCCTGAATGTTAATTTTTCTCAAATGAGTAGAGTTAGTAAGTATAACTCATTTTAGTGACTCGGTTCACCCTGAACAGTTCTGTGTCTGTCATATGAGTAGAGTTTGATTGATGAATTTGATTGACATGAACAGTTCTCATATTTATAGTCTGAACGTTTGATTCATTCAGAATAATAAATCAGACATTTCATGCAAATTGCCTATTTGAGCCCCCACCTCTTAGTAATAAATGTTTATTTATTAAACATATTAATAAATGTTCAATGTAAACATGTTGTGTGTTAATTTTAAGTGAGAAATACAGTCATTTTTGAGCAATAGTTGAGTAAAACTACCCAGAAGGTTGGGTTGAACATTTAATCCAACTGCTGGGTCAAAACAACAGATTAGTTGGGTTTATCTATATTTCACTTAGCACTGGGATGATTTTAACCCAGCAAGTGTTTAAGCTTAATTGTGTGTATTTTGTTAGTATTAGCTTATGTAGTGTTGCTAGCACTGATCTGTGGATTTTTCAATATTTATTGTAGAAGACCAAATGAGTGATTGGAGTCGAGTGTGGCAGTGAAAGGTCCCTTGACCCAAAACCTTATAATGTTTATTGACTCACCTACCACTTTAATTTCCCCAACAATATGAGCTTCGGACAGCCTGGCTATCCATCAGTGTCTGGCAGCTCAGCTCGGCTCGGCTCTGAAATATGTGCTACCAAAGCATGTTGGAAAACTAATACCTGGACTGTAGTGTAGTTATTGTGTAGTTGATTGTGATCAGATCATATTCTGCTAACAAACACATTAATGAATTCTGGATCAGATTGTTATAGTTAACAAATAAATAAATAAATAGCTACTTGAAATAGATATAAATGCTAAAAGATTAGTTCACTCCTGAAATAAATTTTCCAGATAATTTATTCACCCACTGTATTCTCCATATAGTGGAATTCAGCAGTTGAAGGTCCATGGATTTATGCAATATATTTATATATTTATTACATATATATATATATATATATATATATATATATATATATATATATATATATATATATATATGCTGGGATTGTGTAGACCCCTTTGAAGCTGCTTTGAAACTGCAATTTGGACCTTCAACCCTTTGATCCCTATTGACATCCACTATATGGAGGAATATACTGAAATGTTTTCCTCAATTTCCTCTTTAATACCTTTTCGACTGAAGAAGGAAAGGCACATATATCTTGAATGACATGGGGGTGAGTAAATTATCAGGACATTTTAATTGTGTAGTCAGCTAATCATTTTACTGAAATTAAATAATTAATAATAGTAATATGACAATAAAAACTAACTAAAAATATTAATGATAATGATGCTAAAATAACACTATTCTTGATGAGCTACATAATTTTTAAGAAAATAATTGATTAACACAAAATACAGAACAATTACAGCTTTCCCAAAACAACAAATTAAAATTATTATAATAATAAACTAAAAACAAAAGAAAAGGAAATGTAAAATATAAAAAAATATATATAAATAATAATTAAACTAAGTGAATTTTCGATATAAGTACGGTATTATTGTTTATAACAAAAAAAAAAAAAAAAAATCAGACAGATAAATAAATAGATAATACAAGTATTGAAAAATCATAAGCTTTTACACAACTACACATGGGCACAAACCTGATGCTGCTTTTCATGGCAGTCAGCACTAATCGTACCGCAGGCTTTAGAGGAAGAGCTGCCTGGATATCTGTCCATCATTTCTTTGTCACTGATATAGAGTCATCCTGTCCCTCCTCTAGCGGTGGAACAAATCTGATAATGAGAGAACGAGTGTGACAGTGAGGTAGGGCTGAGCTTTCAGCAGATGAATAAAACATGTCTTGCTCACAGAAAATGTGATGTATGCCTAATCTGCCTAACCCTGCATTTGTCCTAATCAAAGCAAACAATTATGAACATGGTGACAGTATATCCAACTGGATTGCATAAGAGTATAACATAAACTATTTAGGATCTACATAAGGCCTTGGACATGTTGTGCAATCTTCAGCATCATGTTTTATGAGAACACAGGTTTGCCATTTCATGGTGTCACACCATATTTATTTCTCATTAAAAGAATAATAGTTCTTGCCTAAAAATCCATAACCTTAACCTTGTCATTATGCACATTATCAGCAGTTTCAAGCCCATCAAAAGAAACAGCAGTTGTGTACTCCTCTCGTTATCTGTGTTGAACCTGCAGTCCCAGTCTATCAATTCATGACACTGTCTCAGTCCATAACAAATTAGTTCTTTACACCACACAGCACGGGCATAATTAGTTTTGTCTTGATTGATTGAATGGTGCCTTACTACTACACTTGTTTTACAATAGCACAGCACTGTAATTCATTAAATTGTCAATACTTCATATCTTTGATGTGGTGGGCAAGCCTATTGTTAAATATAATGGTATGTTGGTAATTTACCTATTATGCAATATGGAATATTATATAAACAAAAGGCAATTGACTAAAATGTCTCATTATGTTGTACATACTCACATATTACTTGAAATAAAAGCATGATATCTTAACAAGTTCACAGAATATATCAGGCATATTTAAATCAACATTTAATGATTTAGTTGTTGAAAAATACTAAATAAAATATTTTTTTGTAAAATTATACATTTATATTATTTAGCTGAATTGAATAATAACATTCAAGTAGTCAGTAGGTTATGATGAATAATGAAGTTAATGAAAAATATATGTCCAATTTTTATGAAAGCGTTAAATAAGTCCATTCATTATAATAAATATTAAAAGCTCAAACACAACATCCCACTATGGCCTTCTGTCCCAATTATCAGGAGATCTGTTGTACCCTAAAGGTCTAAACTACCTTTTCACATGAAAATAAAAACAACACTTGTATAAATTTAATTCAATTTTAATATCCAGAATAACTTAAGTACACAGTTTACTATCCAGTAAGATATAAATAAAATAAGATGAGGGTTTGTAAATGATGAATTGGGGTAAAATATACAGTAAATGTTCAGTTGAAATCCCACAATTAAGAGCTTAGCTATAATGTACTGACAAGAGATTTAGTAACTTTTGTGAGATTTAGGGCCCTATCTTGCACCCAGCGCAATTGACTTTGTACACCGACGCATGTGTCATTCCTATTTTGCACCTGCGCAAAGCGCGCTTTTTCCTCCACAGAAGCACGTCGCTAAACTAGTGAATGAACTTGCGCTCCCTGGGCGGTTCAGCGCAAAAAAGGAGGCGTGTTCCGGCGCAAACAATCCCTGGTGCTATTTTGCTGTTCCATTAAACAATTGCGCCACTGACCAGAAAAAACCTGGTCTAAAGTCAGTGGCGCGTTGCGCGTTGTTCATTATGCTATTTTAAGGGCGCATGCTTGACCATAATGTATAGCGTGCACAACGCGCATACACTTTGCTCATGTAATCTACACAGATGCAACAGTTATTTTTGCAAATCATAAATTGTTACACTAAAAAAATATTAACACATGAGATGACGGAAATCATTGTGGTGTGCCATAAATCTGGGCATAAAATCTAGGCATAAATCTAGCTTACAAATTATTCAGGCTAATTGTATTAATTAAGGATCAGACCTGTTTGCCCGATAGTGGCAAGACATATATGTATATAAGGACATCTGACAAATTGGTTTGTCCGTCAAGAACCAGGAAAAAAAATTGATGAAACAATTGTGGCTATTTCCTCCCACGCCTGTTTAACCGACGCTATTTTGGGTGGGTTTCTCCCATCCCCATACAACACAACTTCTCTGTCTTTCACTGCTCTTACAAGAACATCAGTCTCCTCGGCTGTGAACCGCTCCTGGCGTGCGCCTGGTAAATACGCCATAATAATAGCAATCCATAATGGAACTTGCGCACCTGCTTTTAAAGGGAATGTTGGAAGACGCTCTGATTGGTTTATTTCACGTTACGCCCAAACCACACCTATGAATAATGAAGCTACTTCAGACCAACCCACTTTAGATTTGCGCCGGGCGCAAGAGCCATTTATCCCGCCGGGAAAATAGCAACAGCGCCGAGACCCGCCCACAAAGTTACTTGCGCTTCGCGCTTTGACACTTGCGTTTCAGATCGTTAAAATAGGGCCCTTAATGTCATTGAGCAAGACATTTTTACCCCAGGTTGGGTTGGATCTAATCTTACCCTCTCTGTTCTCATTTTGCTGCTTCTCTGGTGTGACTGAAGCTTGTAACTCATTTGTGGTCTCATATTCATTGTTCCTTTATGCCTTTTTAAATCTCTGCATAAAAGACAGTAAAAGAAAATAATGTGCCCAAATCACGTCTTCAGCAGACACAACACAGGCTGCCATGCTTCAAACTGTTCAGGAGATTCTATGAAATAGACTTCTTATTTAAAAACACCTGAGACTCTGTCCGGCCTGGGGACAGTAACACTGACAGCTGCTGGACACACACACACACTCTCTCTCTCACTCACTCACCCACTCACTCACTCACTCACTCACTCACTCACTCACCCACTCACTCACTCACTCACTCACTCACTCACTCACTCACATAAATAAAATATGTAGCAAAAGAATACAGGTACAGTGCTGTATTAAAATATAGGAGATATTAACAAAAGTAGTAGTCAGAAAAAAAATAGACTGCTGTTATCTAAGCACTGATTATGTGATCATATTGCTCTGTCACTCTACAGTAATTGCCCACTCCCTGTGTTGGGATTCAACTTCATATGCCGATGCCCATTAGGCCAAATGGGACTGCGATGCAAGCTGGACTGACCCTGAGCTGCTTTAAAACACCATGTTCTGCCTACCCACCATCTGTCCTCAGTGAATGCCCAGCCTTGGGCACAAATCTGGAATTCATATGGAAAGTACATATCAAGCATCAGCAGTGCTCAGATAGCTTGAGCTTAACACAGCTTCCAGTAGTATTTATCAGAATTTTTTTTTTTTTTTGTAAAAAACAAATTTAAATTCTAATTCTAAAATTGTACTTAACTAACATGTAGTTTGTTTCTTCATCAGAACAGATGGATGAATTAAGCATTGTATCGCTTGCTCTCCAACGGATCCTCTGTGGTGAATGGGTGCCATCAGAACAAGAGTTACATCATCTGATAAAAACATCACATCCAAACACGTGTGGATTACTTGTGGAAAATTGTAATGTTTTTATCTGCTGTCTGAACTCTCATTCTGACGGCACCCATTCACCACAGAGGATCTATTTGTGAGCAAATTATGTAATGTTAAATTTATCCAAATCTGTTCTAGTGAAGTAACAAACTCATCTACATCTTGGATGGCCCGAGGGTGAGTAAATTTTCAGCAAATTTTAATATGCGGGTGATTGCTTTAATACACTGTGATTGCAAGAATTACATCCTGTGATCCATTAGTATTTCAGATCAGTATATAAGATTTCTATGTTGACATCTTAAGGCCCTAAAGGGTTTAGATCCTGCGTACCTAACTAGTCTTTTATCACACTACACTCCATCCTTCTCCCTAAGGTCATAAAACTCTGGACTTTTGTTAGCAACTTCCACTAAAGGGAATAGCACTTTTTCCTATTTGGCTCACAAACTCTGGAATAATCTTCCTTATAACGTTCGGGGTTCAGACATAATCTCTCTGTTTAAATTAAGATTAAAAACACATCTCTTTACCCAAACATTCACATAATGTATCTCATACCCCTGTACTTCAGTTACATTTGATCAAATGCACATTATATTTATTTTGCTTGGGTTGAACACATAATATTTTGCTTAGTCGAAGCAGCAGCTAAACCCATGTTTCTCTATTACCTTCTCTGGATTGGCATCCCATGGAAACTATGAATTACACACACTTCATTCCTGATCCACCCCTTACAAAGACCTGAGACGACCAAAAACCTGAGAAGAGATTATGCCAACCCCCAGAAGACCACAGATGATGCCAACCCTCTGACAACATAGAAAGCTACCAAATGTGGCAATAATGGACATCAAGTTGACATATAGTAGTCTCCACTGTAAAGCTATCACTACATATTATGTAGAATCTTAAATTTTCTGTAAAGCTGCTTTGCAACGGTGTGCCTCATGAAATGTGATATACAAATAAACTTGAATTGAATTAAATTGAACATCTTTAAAGGTTAAACAGTCTGTGGGACTGTGCGAAAAGATGCAAAATTATCTCATTTGTCATCCTCATGTCCCTTCAGGTAACAGGTGACATCTTTGTATAATGTCATATAAACAGAAATCATTTCACAAATCTTCAATCTAGTTTTGTGTCATGCAAATTGTGGACTTGTGTTGTATGAAAATGTATAATTATAATTCTTTGTGAGCATTTAGATTATATGTTGTTATGTGAACTCATTATGAGCTGTTCATGAATGCGTATTATATTCTACTATCTCAAGCGTAAAGAAATGTATAACATGTCTAGGCATTTGCTTCTAATTACATCAATTTTAAGAGGCCTCACAGACAATAAATTAGAGCTCATCTACATACACACCGTACCATGCATGCAAGCTGCATTGTGGCACTTCTCATAAATAAAAGGACAACTGAACAGGAGAGTAGACACCCGGAAAAACAGTTTTAAAAAAAAGATTTAAAGGTCCCACTTTATATTAGGTGGCCTTAACTACTGTGTACTTACATAAAAAAATAAGTACAATGTACTTATTGTGTTCATATTGTATTGTAAAACACATTTGCTGTTATTGAGGTGGGATAGGGGTAAGGTTAGGGAGAGGGTTGGAGGTATGGGTAAGTTTAAGGGTGGGTTAAGGTGTAAAGTATGGGTCAACAGTGTAATTATAAATGTAATTACAGAAATTACATACAGATGTAATTACATGTCATTTTTTAAAAATATAAGTACAATGTAAAAACATGTATGTACACAATAAGTACATTGTACTAAATTATTAATTAAAATGTAAGTACATAGTAGTTAAGGCCACTTAATATAAAGTGGGTCCCTTGAAACCTAGCATGTTTGTATTTCTTTTCATACAGTGAGGAATGATGAGCGGTCATTTCCACTGCCTGGTACATAGTGTCAGAGTCAGCAGAGAGGAAAGACAATGTCTTCTCTTATAATAGCTGTCATCAGTGCTGAATTCTAATTTGCACATTATAGTTTACAGTGTGGTTTCAAATAGCATGCAGATATTTCATGAGTCACTTCAGTTAGTTCCATACTGTATCTCTCGGAGAACATGAACCTAAATGTGAAATGTGTTTTATTTCCTGACAGAAGTAATGAGAATAGATCAGCACAGAGCAGTTTATTGTTATTAAAACTTTATATTCCCTGGTTGGTGCCACAGAGAATTACATCTCTTTTACAAGATAGATACTCATAGAAAATAAAAATTACAGTGTTTTAAAAAATAGTCAGTAAGGATACTGAAATGTGGTACAAAAGACAAAAGAAGAGATTTAATATGATTATGTAAGATTATATATTTATATATGCTACACAGTTGCTCTTTCTACTTTTCTACACCAAGAGGTGATGACAAGTTACTGTTATTATAGGTGAATTATTATATTATATTATATTATATTATATTATATTATATTATATTATATTATATTATATTATATTATATTATATTATATTATATTATATATTTTACTTAAAGGGGTCATCGGATGTGATATTCACTTTTACAAGTTGTTTGAACTGAAATGTGTGTTGGCAGTTTGTGTACTCAACAACCCTGTAATTATATAATATAAAGATCTCATTAAATAATTTGCCCTTTATTATTCCCATTCTCAGATGCCTGTCAGTGTGATGTCACACAGACCCAGGCCTTCCCACGACCTCAGAAATGCCCTAAGTGAGCTGCCATTGTTTAGATTCTGGATTATATGTAGACAAGTATGTCTCCTAAGCGATTGAGGTGTTCTGTTGTTGGATTTGATAATGAACATAGCAGTTGTCATTTACTCCCAACATCTGAGCCACTGAAGATGCAGTGCATTACCTTTGTTTTCAAAGGGAATGTGTCCCTGATCTACCTAAATGCATTTATGCTCGCATTCGCGATCCAGCTTTACCTACAAAAGAATTGAGAATAAGGTTCTTTTATGTATCTTGGCAAATTGCCTTTCCTAATAATGTGCTAGTTAGCAAGTTCTGTAGCTAAAGTAAACAATATCATGTAAACAATCCCACATGAGAGGGGCAGGGTGAGCAGTGCTCATTAGCATTTAAAGGAACATGGAACAGTGACGTGACATTCAGCCAAGTATGGTGACCCATACTCAGAATTTGTGCTCTGCATTTAACCCATCCAAAGTGCACGCACACAGAGCAGTGAACACACACACACACTGTGAACACACACCCGGAGCAGTGGGCAGCCATTTATGCTGCGGTGCCTGGGGAGCAGTTGGGGGTTTGATGCCTTGCTCAAGGGCACCTAAGTCGGCCGGCCCATGATTCGAACCCACAACACTAGGGTTAGGAGTCAAACTCTCTAACCACTAGGCCACGACTTCCTGTTTTACACTACCATTGAGAAATTCAGCACAATCCCTCTTTGAACTGTTGCCATCTGGTCGACGCTACAGAGCTCTGAGCACCAGAACTACCAGACACAGGAACAGTTTCTTCCCCCAAGCAATCCATCTCATGAACACTTGATAATAACTGTGGAACACACAACACTATTTATACACTCATACGCTTATTTATCTAACACACATACTTAGTCTACACTTCAAATTTGCACATAATATACCTATACATACAAAACTGTCTATTGTAATATACCTGTACATACAATTGTCAATTTGTATATTATTATTCCTTACTTACTTGTTCTATTTTTATTCTTTTATTAACTGTGTTTTTGTTCTGTCGCTGTCATTCTGTTGCACTGTGGAAGCTCCAGTCATGAAAACAAATTCCTTGTATATGTAAACATACCTGGTAATAAAGCTCATTCAGATTCTGATTCTATAAGCTCATTCTGATATCAGCTTGTGTAAAATGGGCATCCAATGACCTCTTTAAGAAAAATGTGCCTATAGCTTAAGTTAAACTGAAAATAAAATATATATTTTTATCATTTTATTGAAAACAATTTAATGTTTGCTAACTACAGGAACTGTGCTACTTGTTAAATGCTTTGCTAGGAGGCACATACAGTCTATTGAGAACAATCTTAGATCAAAACTTTTTTTAAGACCATAAAACAAAGTCACATGCAAATTAGTCCTTTTCCCTTTAGTTTTAGAGTGAAAACATATCACGGAAACAAAGTTTCTTCAAAGGATATGGAGGCTATAATATAAGGATATTAATTATTCCCTGCTTATTCTGAATATGTTGATCCTTAAATGAAACTAACGTTAAAGGATACCCATTAGTCTGGTAAAATCAAATTCTGTATTAGATGGCCATTGATATGGAATATAATGTGCAAGACATAAATAGTTTTGAAATGGTATCATTGTAATGGCTGAAAATATTCTTCACTATGACTCTGGAGTGGTATAGCAGCTTTGTGAATGCAATTTTCTTTACAAGCTATGGCAATGTTGAGGGTCTGAAGCTAATGTTGTTGACGCTTGCAAGCCAAGAGCCAATCCATCAGGCATAGGTCGGAGGAAAAAACAACGACGGCGAGGTACTTCATCGTTTTAAAAGGCTATTCATCACAGCAGTCGCTGCTGTCAGCTTCTGCTCCAATATTTCCAGGGGAGGAATCAGGAACTAGCCAGACTCCTTCCTCAGTTTCCCCAAGAAGAGAAACAGCACATCACGAGCTTGCCAGATGCCAAGAAGAGTCGCTGTCTCATGTGTGCTCTCACACACTCAAAAGCACACACTCTCAGTTGTTTTCCCATGAGCCCCAAGGGTGTGTGGGCCACACGCATGTGTTTGAGAGAGAAGAGCAGATAAGCAGGGATCAAAGAGCCATTGCAAGCTTTAAAGCCTCATAGAGAAACTGAGCTGGATGCAGTTCCAAAACAGACAACAGACAACGCCGCTTCTCTGAATACATACAGATATTTTTATAGCATCTAGTTCTGGTTCTTTTTGGCATTAGTTTTAGTTTTACAATATTGTTTATTTTCGGTGCAGATTGTGAATGTTTGAGATGTTTTACATTATGCAGATTAATCTGAAGAGATTATAATGTTTGCATCATTCCAGCCATATGTTTTTTTTTTTTCATTTTGCAAACAGATTTTTCAGTGACTTGCTGTGCAAATTACATAATTACACCAGTAGGTGGCGACAAGTAACTGCCTTTTTGTGTGAATCATTGACTAATTTATTAAAGTGATTCATTCAGGAATGGAACAAATGTATTGTCTTTATGAATAAGTCATTAAATCTTTCTCCAAACTGACTATTTTGTAACGAACCCCTCACTACTGTGTGTTGCAGCTTTTTCTGAAACAATTTTCAAGGCAATGAATATATTGAGTATATATAATTAATATATAATTTACTCAGTATTCATTTATTTATTAAGCAACTTGTCTCAGAAATTGTGGTTACATAATCCAAGTTGCCACTGCACAGTTCTAACTTGAAGTTTGTGTTTGACCGTTGCACTTCAAGTTAAAGGGATACTCCACCCCAAAAATGTACACCATTTTCCATTCAATTGTCAATTCAAGTTTATTTGTATAGCGCTTTTTACGATACAAAACATTACAAAGCAACTTTACAGAAAATTATGTTTATACAATATTTAGTAGTAGCTTATAAGTGGTGACTGTCAGTTTGTGTGCATATGACAGGACTTTTTCCGAAAAAATAATACAAGACGTAGTCAGCCAGACGATGAACATTATTAACAGCAATTATTATATGATGCAATCACACTTGTAGCAGTATTTGTTAGTTCTGTTTGTTGATTCAGGGTTAGCATCATCTGAGGTCCTCTGAGGGGTCAGCATCATCTTTTGATAAAGCTCCAGACTGGAGCTTTATGTAAATCCCGTGGCAAAACAGAGAAACAAATAGAGACATCATTAGCATAGCTGCTGTTCCAACAAAGTAAAATTAATTTGTTTAACCCAAGCTAAAGAATAAGAATGTGCATTTGATCAGATACAACTGCAGTCACAATTTAAGAGATGCATTATTCGAAAGCTTGGTGTGGAAAAAGATGCGTTTTTAATCTAGATTTAAAGAGAGAGAGTGTGTCTGAACCCCGAACATTATCAGGAAGGCTATTCCGGACTTTGGGAGCCAAATGTGAAAAAGCTCTACCTCCTTTAGTGGACTTTGCTATCCTAGGAACTACCAAAAGTCCAGCATTTCGAGACCTAACGAAGCGTGATGGATTGTAATGTGGTATAAGGCTAGTTAAATACGTAGGAGCTAAACCATTTAGGGCCTTATAAGTAAGTAATGATAATATGTAACTGATACGTTACATTTTGGAGAACACAGCTGAAAGCAAACTGCGTACACTATTCTGTGTCAGCCACGACAGAAGGATACATTTTCTATGTGTAGTTACGTTTTGATCTGAATGAAAACATCACATTTGTGCAGTGCGGATGACACAGAAGACCAAAGCTTTTACGGTTTGGAACAACATGGCGGTAAGTGATTAATGAAATTTTTTCCATTATGGGGTGGAGTATCCCTGTAACTCTTTAAAGTGCATCTCTCTAGGCCTTGTGTTATTTTGCGTTCCACTGCCTTGCCTCACACATTTTCACACAGGTTCTGTTTGTGCGATACTGTTTTATAATTCATACAGGCTTTTTCAGCACAATATTTTAGGATGTAATTCACTTTATTGCTCTTTTTAGTTGCTCTATATAATATCAAACAGTGTAGCTAAATATGTTATATTTAACGTTCATCTTAATTGCAACCACTGTGGTAATCTCTTATGATCTTTTATAATGCTTTTCAAAATAAACTTCTTAAACTCTGTAAGATATATTAAAGTGCTTGGTTACTATTTACAGAACCCTTTAAATAGAAGCACATTTTAAAGGAATAGTTCACACAAAAATTAAATATGCAAAAAAAAAATAACTCACCTTCAGCTCAAATGTATAATACTTTATTTTTTCATTGGAACAGATTAGGAAAAATGTTGCATTACATCACTTCACGTCAGCATATCCTCTGCAATGAATGGGTGCCATCAGAATGAACACATGATCAAAAAATCACAATAATACATAAGTAATCCATATTACTCAAGTCCCTCAATCAATGTCTTGTAAAGTAAAAAGCTGTGTTTATAATAAAAAGAATCAAACCAGTTATTTTGACTATATGTAAATATGAGTCCTCTATCCATAATATTGCTTTCTCTAGTGGAAAAGACCAAATATATCAGTCACGCGCACACAACATTAAATGATGGAGTTGGGTGGATTATTGTGTTGTTTTTTTTGTTTTTTTCATCAGATGTTGGCTGTTGTCTGCAATGATTTTTGATGGCTCCCATTCACTGCAGACAACCCAGTGGAGAGCAAGTGATTTAATTTAAAATTTATTTTGATGAAGAAACAAACTTGTCTATTTTTGATGGCCTCAGGCAGGGCCAGGCTATGACGTGGAAGTCTGGAGGGAACTGTATTTTGACTGGGCCCCCTCTGGTCTAGTGCCCTGGGCACTTGCCCGGTAGGCCTGTACGTTAATCCGGCCCTGGCCTCAGGGTGATTACATTTTCAGCAATTTGTCATTTTTTGGGTGAACTATTCTTTTAATGTACATAGTGCTTTGAAATAATCATGTAGCTTATCTTCATCTGCTCTTCCCAACAGTTAGGTCACCCCACTAGTAATATCTATGCCCAAAATCAGATGAAATTCACTTTCCAGCAATGCATTTCCAATTCAAGGAAAAAAGTTATTTTGTTGTTTTAACCTAATTTCAGATCAGTCAAACATCCAATATCTTAGATCCCACAAACTCACATTGGGTCCAAAGTGGGAATATCTGTAAGACAAATAAAAAGTAGACATTTCTATTGCTTCTATGCTTTAGCACACAGAGTGTAAACCTCCCTATGGCTGTTTCTTTATCTACAGTTATTCTGTGCATGTCTCATCTTAACACCAGTCTTGCAATACATAAGCAATGAGCCTTGGTTTAAAATCTATCTGCCTCTTACACTGTTTTACTTTCACCTCTGGTACCAGAGCAGGAAATGAGGTCATGACTGGTGTGGCATTGGCTCGTGTGTGTGTTCCTGCTGTCTGTTCATCGACTGTCTGGACGTGTGTAAATCTGGCGTGTGTTTATTGATCCGTTATACCACCGTTAGCCCCTTTATCAGCCGTGAAATGGCCTTCTGTCTGCCTACCTGGCCATGTCTGGCAGTTTAATTCCTTTGGGTGGTAGAATAAGCTTGATTCATTAATGCAATAAAAGTGCTTCAGAACACAAAACACACAAAGCTAACAGAATAATAAATCAGCATGAGAAAACAAACTGTTATGATATAATTATTTTTCTCTGTTTCTTTTTTTTTTTTTTTTTTTACCTCAGAACAATTATACTGATTTTTCATAATTTAAATTGTTGCAATCGATTTAGGTTTACAGTGGTTTATAATTTTGGTTTGTAAATATAACAAAGGATTTGAGTTAGTATTAAGCCATGTGGATGAAAAATAAGGTGATGGGTTTTGAATTACAGCAGAACAATGTTATTTTTTTAATGGACCATATTGAATTGAACTCAATTGGTCTGAATCTGTTCTACAGTACATTGTCAACTACCTTGTAAACTTTTTTTGGTATTTTCCAGTATTTAATAAAATATTGTTTGTAATCAACATATTATTTCCTTGATGCTTTGGTGACAAAATGCCACATAAACTGTTGAGTAGTTTTCTTTTGATTTGGGCGAACAGTTTCATTAAGATTGTCACTGAATTTGGTGGCATATTCATATGGATTTGTACAATCTCACATCATTTTTTATGATCTGCTTTTGTGCTACGGCAAATAAAATTGTACGCACAGTATTTTCCATAACTTCCTTTTCTCATGAGATCAAGTTACGCCTGGAGATTATATATAAAATGTTGCTTTAGATTTTTAGCCATAATTACGTCTCTTATAAAGCAGCATAATATTTCCGGCTACTTTTGGAACAGTCTTTGCATTTGAAATGTTTCTGAGGTCTAGCTAGGCAGCTTAGTGGGATTTAAAACTGAGTCTGTATATCAATGTATACAAACGTCATATTCTTTGAATTAAAAAAAAAAGTCTTTAAACAGTGGGAGCAGGATTTTTTTTTTTTTCTGAAGCATAATATAACTCTTTGTTGAGCCAAGCAATCTGTTCATTTAAACCGAGGGCTACAGACATTCCTGAGACTTCACACTACACCAGGATAATTGCAATTTGAATCATGGTCAGAAGTACTACAGAAGAAACGCTGCAGTGGTGGCTGCTTGTCTTTCCAAGCCACAGGTTCTGAGGGAATCAAGTGTAATCAGTTCCTTGATTAAGAGTGAACTGGGGTTGGGGGGGGGGGGTCAGTTTGGAGTGCTTCAGATGAAAAGGATGCAGGATTTAATTGTCCCTGCAGCGGTTGAACACTTTTCTGTGTATGTTACCTTTTCACGTCACTGAGAACAACTGGCCGTAGGGTTCTTATTATGCCATTATTTTTAATTTGCATCTGGGGTTTTATGAATAGCCTTGACTGAGAACATGTATTTTATTTTTTCCCTCACCCGCTTCTACAGTGCCAGCTGTGGAGTGAACTTTGGTGTGAGGAGCTAATTAAATGCCTTGACATGATGTTATGATGAATAATTAATTATCATTACAAATGATGCAGTCTTCAATCATAGTTTTTTTTTCTTCTAATTTCTAAGGTGCAAATAGCTTTTCATATGACTGAATGTACACAGTTTTAACTTTTATTCATGTCAGGTTAACACAATACTACTAGTAAAAGTCAGTTAGAAGGTTAATGTAATGTGGGAGGTGAGGATCCAAATGCAGCTTTTATTCACAAGAGTGGTCAAAACAGGCAGGGTCAAACACCAGCAAACAGGTACAATGCAGGGCAAACAAAAGAGTTATCCGATGAACAGTCCAAGGTCAAAAAACAAGAAGGCAAGGCATCATGGAGAGAAGGAACATAATACAGGCTAAACAATAATCAGCGATGTGTGTGTGCATGTGTGGAACCTTTATAGTGTCCCTGATAGGAAACAGGTGTGGTGCAATAATGAGTTCCTAGGCATGGGTTTATGGGAAATGGAGTCTGGAGAGAACCAAGACAAAACCCCTTATAATGACATAGCCCCCTCCACTAAGAGTGGATTCTAGACACTCCAAACTGAATTATGAGAAAAATTCACAGTCCACGGTGGAGTTGATGGAGGGAGGAACCACTAGGGGAGTGAAACAGGAGGTCTCAAGGGTCTGACTGACAGAAACAGAGCCGGTGGACGAGCGGCCCAAGGTTAAGATGGAGAACAGAATAGCCAGGGTGACTCTAGCGACAGAGGCAAAGATGGGGTTCCAGAAGGCTATGGTGGAGCCAGAGCGACCAAGGACCAAGGAGGAGCCAGAGAGAGAGAGGAGCCCAAAGGAGCCAGAGGGATGGAGGGATGAAGCGAAGCCAGAGGAGTGTAGTCCTGAGATGAGGGCAGGTTGAAGAATGACCAAGATGGAGCCGGAGGAATGAGGAAGCATGGCGGAGCCAGTAGACTGGCAGGCCACAATGGAGATGAGGGAGCATTGAGCCAAGGCGACACCAAAGGGTCGATGGACTGAAGTGTAGTTCAGGACTCGAAGGCCGGAGACAAAGATCTGGGATCCTCCAAGCTTGGTGTAGCTGGAGGCTGGCTGTCCAATGGCATTTTCAAACTAAGTGACTCAGACAGCCCTCATCAAAAAAAGATCATGAGGCATACCTTGTCCATGTTGGTCAAACGGACCAGCTCAGCATAGTCCATTACATAGTCCTTGATGGGCTGATCTCCTTGACGGAGACACATAATTTGTGCTGCTGGATTCATCTTTGTGGTTCTGGATGCACTCATAAAGCTTCTGGATCTGGGTGTGGCTGATTATTCTGTAAAGTGGGAGGCATGACAACAGAGTTGAGGATCCAAATGCAGCTTTTATTCACAAGATTGGTAAAAACAGGCACGTTTACACTCCAGCAAACTGGTACAATTCAGGAAGAGACAAAAGAGTAATCTAAAAAACATTCTGTGGTCAAAAAACAAGAAAGCAAGGCAAGGAAACACAGAGACTTGGAACGGGATACAGGCTAAACAATAATCAGCAATGTGTGTGTGCTACCTTTATAGTGTCCCTGATAGGAAACAGGTGTGGTGCAATAATGAATTCCTAGGCAGGGGTTTATGGGAATTGGAGTCCAGAGAGAACCAAGACAAAAATCCTTATCATGACAGTTAAAAACTAAGGATTTGCATCGGGTAACGCATGGGGCAGTCAACACTGAAATGAACATGCTTGTCTCGTTTGGACTAGTTGTTGGATGACTGGTATTGTGTGCTATAAAGTTACTTTTGGTTTTTGAATTTTTTATTAAAATATTAACGATTTAAATATCAGTGAAATCAAAGGCAGAATAGCTTTGGAGTTTAGGGAGTAGAACTGTGAGTAGTTTTGATATTTTATGTTTGAAGCTTGCTCATGTGGTGGAAGTTGTTACAAATATTAACTAAAGGCTCTGATAACCCTAACGGTTCCTTGGAGACACATTTGTTCAGACAAATTAGGGTGGAAAAAGTGTCCTAAGCTGAACACAGTTCAACTGCACAATGTTTACTTGTTATAAAAAATATGTTTTCTCAACATGAACTCAAGTCAAAGAAGTTATGTACCAGAAACCTAAATTAACTAACCATTATTTGGTAACATAATGGAAACGCCAAAATGCCAATAGTACAGAAGCTCTTTAAAATTCCAAATTAATGGAAAAATAACAATAACAACAGGAATCAGGTCAAGATGATGTGGGAGACAGCAATGATAGTTTTCGACTTTTACATCCCACAGAACAATAAAAACTACAATGTTTATCTTTTTATTAAAAATAAATAAAATAATATAAATAAATAAATAAAATAACAATTAATTTTAACATTTACTCTTCCCATCCAGCTCCATGCAAAGCATGCTGGGAGCTACAAATCCCTTACCCAGTTTCAGTTATGAACAAGTATGATTTGTGTATTCACAGCACAAACTGATTAAGTAAACATCTATTTGACAAACTGAACTTAACTGCGCACAATTAAATTAAGTTTAAGAATTGTGTTGCATTAGCTCTTTTCAGTCCAATTAAACCATAAGCCAAGATGACTTTTGTACAGTTTTGTTTCTGTTTCTTAAAGCATCTCCTGTCATATTTATCTGAATGAATAATTCATGCAGTCACTGGCAGCACAAATATCTAAAATGTTTTAGAGAAAAACAGGCGTTTATTTCAAACTCTTCAGTCCAAATAAATCTGGATACAATTATGTGCTGTTTCTATGGTTACACCTGAACAAAGTGTAATGCCACAAATGTTTAGTTATTATAATGCTACTTTACACATAATCAAGCATATGGAGTGTCAGAACCTATAAACAGCTATAGGTTAAATAAAATCTATAAACAGCTTTGGTGCTTATATTGTGTAATGCAAATGTAAATGTGTTCAAGAATCAGGTCAAGGTGATGTGGGAAACAACTTTGATAATCAAACCAGGCCAAATTATTCATAATTCCCAGCCAGTACTGTGAGAAACAGCTGAAGAATCTGCATGTGCTGAAATATGATGGCTTTTGAGTACCTAGAGACTTCTAGAATCTGCATCTAGAATCCGTACAGTGGTGTACAGAATTAAATGTTGTATCTAATTTCAATCTGAACCATTTGAAGATCATCTGATGAGAAATCAGACTTTAGGAGGATTTAAACTTTCACAAGTGCTTTGGAAAATGCTGTCCACCCTCCACCTATCTTAAGACCCCTGGTTTTAGACAGGATTGATTAGATGAATTGCCCTCTTACAGGAGCAAGACACACTCAGCACACTGTGATCTGTGGTGATGTTAAACGATTAGCATCTACTGAAGGGTGGGCCGCCCCTGGGGCATAAATGAATGATTTAAGCAGGTTATTAGCCAGTTCTGTAGATGCATATTAGAGGTCTGGGGAAAAGTCAATACAGCTTTTCTGTCACAATGCAGATACACTATTGCCTTGTCTAAGTATTATAGTAATTGTTGTCATTATCTTATGATTTTAAGGTGCTGTTTAGTAGTAGCTATAAAAAAAACAGAGCCATCTGTTCATTTGTTTTCTGCTCTTTGTTTCCTTTGTTACCTTTTCACAAATTCACAAATATGTATTATATATTTATGGTAACACGTTTAGACACATTGTTTGAATGAGGCGTCGGATGGCAATCCATCTGTATGTGGCATAATTGGTCTGAAATGCCCCATACTGTCAATGCCAAATGCCAGTTGCTCTGGTCCTACATGTATATGTTACATTACAGATGGCTTGTCAGCCATGGGATTATTGTTTGACTGTCATACCTTCTGGTTTCAAGCATGACTTGCTGCATTCTTTACCAATGTCTGACCTTTCCACCAAAAATATCTAAACCTTTACATACCATTCTTTCTATTTAGGGATTATGTTGTAAAACTACAAATTTCTACCATGAGCACAGATAATAGCAAATAACAAAACAGATACATGGCTGGGAAGCTAGAACTATATGTAGTTGCTTTTGAAAGAAATGAATGGATTGTTAATGGCAAGAATTGGACCTTAAATAGTGTGACCAAAAAAACAAAACAAACAAACAAACAAAAAAATGTAATGTTAAATATTTGTTGTTGTTTTGTTTTAATATAGACATAAATGTTTTACTGTCACTTTTTAACTACTTTATGCATATATATTAATCTATATTAACTACATATTTAATGCCGCTTTGGCTGAATGAATATTAACTACATCTATATTAACTACATATTTAATGCCTCTTTGGCTGAATAAATATTAAATACAACTTTTGCCTTAATAAAAACTAAGTTGTTGCTTATTAATAGTTAGTAAGGTAGTTGTAAAGTTTAGGTATTGGTTAGGGATGTACAATATGTTCAAGCAGAATATTTGATTTATAAGTACCAACAGCAAATATGTTATTTATAGGCATGCTAATAAGCAACTAGTTATGGCAGAGTTTTTACTAATTTGTTCTCTCGATTTATAAATTGTGTGCATGATTTAGCAAATTGAGGAAACAAATTAGTAAACTGTGCGCACAATTTATAAATCGAGGGAACGAAACAGTAAATCATGCACACGATTTAGCCTACAATGTTTTTCCTGCGCACCATTTGCAGAGCTCAGTAATTTTGGAAAAAATTGTAGGGGGCATTTTCTACCACTCTACCTTAATAGTGAGAGTTGGTCCCTATACAAGTGTTATTATTTTTTCTATTTCAAAGAAATACTGTTATTTGGAACTGTCTAATCTTCTTTAAAAAATGTATCATGGATTCTACAAAACATTAAGCAGCAATGGCATCTATGTATACATATATCACATCATCACAGGAATAAATAACATATTCAAATAGAAAACGGTTATTTTAAATTGTAATTTCACAATATTTCAATTTTTACTGTATCTTTGATCAAATAGTTTAAGTTAACCTCAAATTTAACTTCTTTAAAATTATAAAAATGTCTTACTGACCCCAACTTTATTACAGTGTAAATTTTTTTAGAGGCTGAATGCTGAATGCTTTTGTGATATTTGAGGTACATTCAAATAAACTAGTTGAGCACAAAACACAAGCACACCCTCTACCTCCCGGTGTTTCTCTGGGCCCCATGACAGTGTCAGCACCGCTGTTATGACAAGACCTCATAAATCACCTCATCTCCTGCTGGTAGCAGTCACAATTGTGTCCTTCACACAACGTTGTTTGTTTTGTGTGTGTATGAATGAGACAGAAAGGTTGCCTTCATAGACAGACCTATATACATGGTGTCATCCCAGCCTTTCCTTTGCAAATATCGTAAAGGGACAGTTTTTTTTTTTTTTTTTCATTTACTCTCCCTTGTGTTTTTCCAAATCTGTTTTTATGTACAATGAAAAACCTAACAGTGAAATCTACTAAATGAAAATGGTTCATTTCACTCAAAATATAACTGAAAGTTAGTAACTTAACAGAAAATCAGATTTGTTTGATATGAGGGGAAAGCTGTTAGTGCTGACTGAGCTAATGTCATTTTTAAAATTTTAATGGTTTAATGGTCGAAATATTTGTAATTTAATATTTACAAAATTATTTTTGTGAACGCTGATATACGTTTACAGTACTCGTAAATAGTTAAATATTTTTAACTTAATTAGTTATGACAGGTAAAAAGTCAGTGGTGTCTAGAACAAAATTGGACTCCATTTTCTTTCGTTGTAAAAGATTGTAGGCTACACTGTAAAAAATGTACTGTAGAATTTACAGGATTTTACTGGCAAAAAAGTTGCCAATAAAATCCTGTAAAAATGATGTTAATTGCTGTAAAATGGATTACAGGATATTACTGCAAAGCAAATAACAGTTAATTGCTGTATGTGAAATACAGTAGTTTGTAGTATTTTTTACAGTAACATTGAATTTTACAAGTAGTTTATTTTACAGCAATATTTTGTAAATTCACTAAAGTACAGTATTTACCTGGCAAAAAAGTTGCCAATAAAATCCTGTAAATATATTTTACAGCATTTTTTTGTAATTTCATTAAATTACAGTATTTAGCTGGCAACAAAAGTTGCCAATAAAATAATGTAAATACCCCTAAATACAATATGATGTTGTAATAATTTAACAATGAAACTGCTTTAAAGAATAATTTTAACAGTAAACTATAAAATACTGATATAAATGCATTATCATGAGCTCTATCTTAATACATTTACAAATGAATGAAAACCAAGTCAATGATGTTGCAAATAAGTATTTATTAAAACTGGCAGAAAGACATTGCAAGGCTTTTACTGGTAAAATAAAATTTTCAGTCTTTCAACAGTTAAATCTAATCATAAAAATAGCATAGCATCACAAATAACTGTTAAAAAAAAGCCATATTCAGAGTAGAACATTAACTTTCTATAAAAATGAAGGTCAATCAACAGAATTTGTATAATTTTTTTAAACATTTGAAAATAAAAATAAAAATGTTTTAAAGAAAAGGATTCAAATAAAATGCTGGAATCAACATTAAATCACGAATTCTGTTGTTTGAGCTTATGTTCTATTAAATTAAGAATATTCCTGCAAAAGACAATTTAATAAATACATACTGAAAGTCCATCAAACTTCTGAGATGAGCACATACATGAGGGTTGTCCCTCTTCTGAGACTTTTCCACTTGTTTTGCCTCTATGTGTCCGTCTTGTATCCAGTGAGTGTTGTGATTCCAAGAAAACATCTGCACATAAAAACAAGCAAAAGCATCAGGATAAAGTTATGTATCAAATGAAACTAGCTCAATAAAATAAATGTCAAAATGCCACTTATACAATACAATCAGCATTTACCAGTACTTAAAAGGTTATTCCACCCCAAAATGAAAATCTTGCCATTAATCACTTATGTCCATGTCGTTCCAAACCCGTAAAAGCTTCGTTCATCTTCGGAACACAATTTAAGATATTCTGAATGCAACTGGGAAGATTGTGACCGTCCCATAGACTCTCCAGTAAATACCACTGTCAAGGCCCAGAAAAGTATGAAAGACATCATCAGAATAGTCCATCAGTGGTTCAACAGTAACGTTATGAAGCGACGACAATACTTTTTGTATGCAAAGAAAACAAAAATAAGGATTTATTCAACAATTCGCCTCCTCTGCGTCAGTGTAGTGCCATTTTTGAAGAGTATCTGTTGGACACACACTACATAGCCTGTTCTGTGTCAGCTGGGTCACATGGACACGCTTTCTATGTTTATTTATGCTTTGATTTGAACGAAAACAGCGTATCCGTGTGGTGTGGCTGACATAATAAAAAATAACGTCTTTGTTGAATAAAGTTGTTCTTTTTGTTTTCTTTGCATAAAAAAATTATTCTTGTAGCTTCGTGAAATTACAGATGAACCACTGATGGCAGATGGACTATTCTGACAATCCTTTTCATACTTTTCTGGGCTTAGACATTGTTAATTGTTTGGCTGTCAGTGGGACAGACGCAAGCCTCCCGGTTCTCATCTGACATATCTAAAATTGTGTTCTGAAGATGAACATAGCTTTTACGGGTTTGGAACGACATTAACAGTTAACAATGATGAATGACTACATTTCATTTTGAATAAGTAACGTTTTTCGCGAATGAAATTACTTAAGTAAAACTTCTTACCTTTGAAAAAATTAATGTGTGCAAAAGATGCCTGCTCCCGGGACGCACAATGTTAAGGTATGAATTCACAACCATCTGACCCTCAAATAGTCAAAAGCCACTGGGTGGACCTGAAATTAATAAATATAAGCAATAATGTAACCTACAATGCAGTATGTAATCTAAATTACAAGTTTATCAAATTATTTAAATAATTAATATATTACCTAATAAAATCAGCTTCAGAGTCTTGAAGCATCGAACATTTCTCCACATCATCTGATATTCTTTGCACCTAAAAGACATAAAGAAAATAATCTTGTGATTTCTTTAAAGCATTATGTATTGTAAATGAGACCAAAATTAACACCCCAAAAGGCATATATATTAGAATAAACAAACTATTATAAATTATATAATTTATAATTATAAATTGTAATATTACATTGTAGGACTGTACCACCAATCAAATTAAATAATTAACAGTGCAAAATTATATGAAATTTGAAAATACAATTAATAAATGTTGGAAAAATGCAATGCTGCTTATTAAACCTGAAACTAATCCGCCATTAGGTGGCAGTAAATAACTTAATGAGGGAATCAACGAGTAACCCCAGAGTGCAGTCTGGACGATGGGGCGGGGCGACACTTCGAGGCGGAGCGACACGTGTCGCCCCGCCCATATTTGTTTTCCCCGCCTTTGACACTTTCCTCCGAGCCAGCAGGGGGCAGTTTGCGTTGAAACAAACAGAACGGTGGCAACTACAGCAGCAGAGTAATAACGCTATTCCGTTGATTGCTTGAGGTGAGTAAAAGTGGTTGTGTAAATATCTTATAATATGAAATGCGATGTTCGATCATTTATTTATCCATGGTACGTTCAATTTGAATAATTATTGTTAATAATTGTTATAAATTGCTCATTTTATTGTTCTTTGTGGATTGTAACAGTACACTCTGTACATGGCTTTAGTTCATAGGTTCGATTTTACAGAGGTATGGCATCACATTTGTCAAGTTATTTGAACAGACATGCATGATTATTGTGTGTATATTATTATTATTATTATTATTATTATTATTATTATTATTATTATTATTATTATTCAGGATAACATGATCAGGAGGTGGTGGTGTTCTGTTCTCCTGGACAGCTTCACTCCGCAAATGTATGTAGCTGTTTGAATGTTGCTACATGAAACATTACTCTGTACTATATCTAGCAATATACCTACCTCTTGACATTTGTTCTTTTAGAGCTCAACCACTGAGGGGAGGAACTTCACCATTCAAAAGACACTGTCTTCAGGCAGAGTCCAGCAAAGCAGGTTATTTGTGCACATACATTCATTAAGAGCTAATAATTACATGTGTGTACATGCAGAGGTATTTTAGTTATTACAGCTACATAGTTGTTCAGATGTGAAATTGGTATTATGTACAAGTACTATATTGGTCAATACTGTGGATTATTTAATATATAACTATCAGTTAACATCAGCATCAAAGACATTTAAAAACATTTCAGCTTAATTCATTTTCAGACAGCAGCAAGTTTTTTAAATAACTTCTGTTTGTGATCTAATGTGGATTTTGTTCACCATATAAGACAGAAATATTTATATTCAATGTAAAAGATCTTCATGTGGATCATGCATACAAATATATACAAATATCTCACTGGATTATTACAATTAATGGCAAAATGAATGTGTGGAAATGTAAACTAATATATCCTACTGACACACAACAGCAAAAGATATAAATAATTGGCTTAAAACTGTTTTTTTTTCAATGTGAAAATACTAACACTAATACTTCTGCACAGTACTGTATATATTAACATTTTATTAGTGTTATTATAAAAGAATGAGTATGCAGTTGTGACAACAATCTATAGAGTTTTTAATGAGAGTTTGTTTAAAGCAAGGTTGTCTGTATTCAGTGTTTATATAATGTTTAATAACTTTTATATACATGTATAAATAAACCTATGTATGTTTTTGATTCAACAGCTTCCCCTGGAAATCCTCAGGGAAGTTATTTTGTCGGCGGGTGACTCTGCATATTTGACACTTTCTCTGGTTTGCAGATGGTTGAGGGTTGTGCTCCGAAGTTTTTCGGAAAGCGGCACAGTTTGCCTGGCTAGACAGTAAGATTTCCCCGTTTAATGCTCATTCTCCAATTGAATTTTGTAGTAGAAGGCTGTTTTTATTATCATTATCTTTCATGTATTTTGTCTTTACACTATAAGTTGTGGCGAACTGGAAGAATTGTCCTCCTGTCTCCCAGAACGAGTTCAGACGGATGTACAGCATCAGGGAATGCTTGCAGTGCAGAGCCCTTTTCAAGTTTAACCCACCAGGGTACAGGGAAGAGACCGGCGTGGTGATCTTCTGGGCTTTTGTTTATACAGGATTTATACAGTCCAAGGACTGTTTTTTTTTTTTTTTTTTTTTTGCGGCATGATTATTAATTGATGTAATTTAAAGTTAAACTTTGCACTGTATAATGTTTTAATAAAAAAGCTATGGAAAACACGTGCATGACAACAGGTTTCAGTCATTTACATCAGTCTATCATTCTTTAAGGTTTCTCATATTTGATGATAACATGATTTGCTATGCATTGCTCATAATGGATTCTTAGTTTAGTTGTGACAGGATTGTGAGGATTAATGAGGTTTTCAGTAGTGCAGTTCAGAAAACAAATAACAGAAAGTAACAAGTGTTTTTGGGCAAGTTCTTTAGAACCTGTATAGTTCCTTCCTTGCAAAAAGTAACCATGGATTTATTGTAGTAAAAATATTTGTTGGCATATTAATTACTGTGAGCTGTAATTATAAAAACACCATAGTTTTACTATAGTTACTGTAGCAGAACCATAGTAAATTTTCGTAGGGGCCAAGGGAATGTTCAGAATATTATTGGTGACGTTCAGAGACTGGTGACAATTTGTTACACACACGACACACACACACATATATATATGTATGTATTTATTATTTGAATATATAAATCAAGGTACTCCATGACTATCTACATAACCATACTTCGCATAATATTGCCGTGTCATTTTCAAACCAGCGAGTAATGCCGAGGTAGCGTCTACACTACAGCCATTGAGGGAGTAGACCATTTATTTATATTCTGTTCATCGTAATCCAAATCTCTTTGTATTTATACGGGATGTTGTGGAAATGCAACAATAAATGCAAAAACACAACATTTATATTCACTTTTTAATTTATATTAAAAGTTTATTCATCTTAGTGTCTACTTCCACATTCCAATCCTGTTAATAGCGTCATAATTCTCTATACCAATAAGCTGTAAAATCGTCACTCATCTGTACACCAATAAGCTCATCTTAATCATAAACCAATAACCGCTGAGGTGGGCGGGGCGACACGTGTCGCTCCGCCCCAACGTGTCGCCCCGCCCCATCGTCCAGACTGCACTCTGGGATACTTGGAATCAACTGAGTCATTCATTGATCCGTTCAAAAAGATGAATCATTTAGCTCAAGTTTGGAGAGTTTTGATTTGAGAATGAGCAAAATAGTTTTGCTTTGGTCTTTGTTTGGAACTATATTCGTCGGTGAAATACAACAACAGTTAATATTGTGTCTAAAAAAGTAAGTAAGTTGTGAACTAATTGTTTATTGAACTATGTATTTGCAATCGTGATACTCAGCAAAACAGCTCACTTGTGATGCTTCTTATATGTTATAAATAAACTCAACAGTTGAACATTTAACTTACCTCATGTGTTTTCTGTGAGTTTATGTGTGCTGTTAAGCTTTTTTGATGTTGAATGAAACGTTAATATAATCAGAATCAGTCTCGCGTTTCGATGCTTCCTCAGTCTTTTTTTTTTTTTTTTTTTTTTTTTTTAATCAGACGAACTTGTCCAGTCGGGCATATAAAGATGTCTTTCATTTATTATAGTAAGGCGTCGAGTCAATATGGGATAGTTGAACACATATAAACGAATGAAATTTCAAATGTTGCTGTTCGTCAGTTATTTAGATAGATAGTAACGTTAGTTACTATGACAATCGTTCGCATTAGGTAAACACTACTTTTAAATGCTCTCAATAAGAACATTGTACTTCCAAAAATCGAACATTTGGCGTAACTATGCTATGATAGCAATTCCCAGTTTACTGCACAGAAGTTACCAAGGCCACTAAATGTCAGGATAGGAGGCTATTGTGAAATGAAATCGCTTATAGATTAACTTAAATAAATATAAAGGGTTATATTTCTTAAGTATAATTAAGTGAACTTACCAGGAATTATGAATAAAGCCTCTTATCTTCAATCGTTCTCGAGCTGCTCCAGTCGGCTGGGTTTCTGAATTTGAATGATGCGCGCGCAATCCCATAATGCCACACTACAGTAAATTAGTGTAGGAAACACCTGCTTCCTGTAAATGAATTACAGTTGACGTGGAAATATACTGTTAACAACTGTAAAACCTTATTTGACCCATAATGCATTGCGAATTACAGCTGCATCTTGTAAAATGTTTATACAGTAAAATTCTGTAAAATTTTGCTGTAGAAACTACAGCAATTTTTTACAGTGTACACATATAATAATTATACACATATGTTATATTTAAATACTGCAAAGATTTCACAATATAAATTTTTAGGTGCACTACATTTTAAGGAACAAAAAATGTCCTCAGTAACTCAGGCTCATACCACCTAAAAAAAACTAGCATCGCTCCTGGTTGCCGTACACTATTGAGGTACTCACAATTCAGTCCTGTTGACAAAAACCAATCACTTCAAGTATCCTAATGCTTAAAGAGTTGCATTCCAATAACTCAATGTGCTTTTATGTGTAAAAATAATTTCCCCATTGCCATGTCCCATTGTCTGGAAATGATTGTTCCTCAGACACTGTAGAAGCAGAGAAATAACAGGTAGAATTTCAATTTCCCACTAAATAAAACAAAACACTAATCAAGCCTATTCAGTGAACAGCACACGGCACTGCCAGTGAATAACAGAACTGAGAGTGCATTACACTAAGCGATATCAAAACAGTACGGCTAGACAGACAGTCTCTGGGCTTCGCGCACATGCGTCTGGCACAAACATATATCGTGCTCTTCGAGTACATGTATTGTATTAAAGGCATAACTCACAGCAGTCAGGCCTATAGTATCACAGCTTGGCAGATTGACAGGTTTATTGGGCACAAAGAGGCAAATATGTTTTGCCTTTATCTGTGAAGCAGCAGGGTAATTTGGAAGGCAATAATGGAGATTTCCTTTCAGCAGCTGGAGGTGAGGAGGAACCTGTCACAGTCTTTTGTGTGGTAATGAAAGGTGTAAAATGGAGTGTCTCCCTGCAGCGAGGGAATAGCATCTGCTGAGCGCATACAATGAGATGTGCCTGGAGCTCTTCTGTATCTGTCCTTTGTGATGGGAAGTTTTTCTAGATGAAACTGATGGATAAATGTTTAAAGTTATGATGAAATTGTACTGTGCTTATTTAACCAATACATATGACGGAATGTCTCTGTTCCTTGATATAGTGATACTAGCAACAAACTTTGGATGTTCCACTGTAAAAAAAAAAAAAAAAAAAAAAAAAACAGGTTTATAAATTCAATATTTAAATGTAAATTTACTTCAACATGAAAATTCATGTTAGACTGACAGTACTCCACCAAATGTTGTCCAAACTAGCTAACACACAGTTTCTTTTTGAACAATGTTGTTGATTTGTTAAGGGTTTATAAGCTCTCAGAACTCATTGAAGCTTAAATAAATAATGCGGTTATGGTTGTAGGAGTATTGTTTTGCTATTTGCTGACTTTATTTGTTTTTCTTGTTTCTTTTCTTTTTTCTTTTTTTCTTTTTATTACTGTTAGTAATTCGCTGTGTGGTAATGTTTAGAGCTCTTCTTTAGACCTCTGTGTTAAAACCAACCTGATTTCATTAGAAAACTCAAAACTATGTTATGTTTTGGTGAATTCATGGCACATTTGTATGAGTTTGTACAACTTGTGTTGTTCAAAAACATATGATTTTTAGAAAAAGAATGTAAATCCCTAAATCTAACCTTCAGCGTGGCATATGTATGTACGCTTAAAAATGAGATTGTACATATTTGCCACCAAAATGTGAAATAGTTTCAAATAAGCATGTATGTTGTTTAAGACATATATTGCACATGATATTTTTGTTTTACAAGGTATTTTTTTAAAAAAAGGGGAAAAAAATGTTTTTTTAAAATATGCTAATTAAATAAAGTTCAAAGTTCACTTGAGAGTTCACAGAGTTATGAGAAATGTAAACAATAATGAAATAATTTGAACTCTTGGCTGATAATTTGTTGAACAAGAACATTTTGATTGTCTTGAGAAGAATTTATTGACTGAGTGAGAGTTTTTTTTTTTTTTTTTTTTTTTTACAATTAAGACAATTATTGATAGAACTCAAAAGTAAACTTTTCTCTAATACATTTTAGTTTTTACAGAACAGGTTGTTAAAAAAATGGAAATTGTTGATGCATGCAAATAAGGAAAAATCAGACAGATATTGAGAAGGAGAAAAGCCTCATAGTGAATGAAAGAACCTAGAGGATGTTCTCATGAATTTTATCTCTTCGTTGTGCTGTGCCAGGCTTTAATCTTGTTAAAAGGAGATAAGGAAAAACATGAAAAGAAAACATAATATTTCCAGATACTCCAGAGGTGATTATATATGAGTTTGGGAGAGGCTTTGGTTAACTTTGTTTTGCTGCTGATAATGAATGCAACATTTTCACCAGCTATCTTTATGCAGATAAGACTGGCTGATGGGATAAGTGCTCTTATCACCTCTGTACTGGTCAATGACATTACTGCTGAGCTTATTGCAGTGTGGCTCTATGCTTATGAAACTTCCGCTGGATCCATCTGTATGATCTCCTAACAGAATGAACATCAAGATATATATTTAGCAAATAGCACATGGGATTTGTGACATTCAGCAGCCTATGAAATCATATGATGGCAATCAGAATACCATATGAGAAAATGAATGTGGTCATCCGCACTATACCACTGGAGATCAAAGGATCATGATGGAAGAGAAGTGATGGGGAATAAATTCATAATGATCACATGATCACTCATCTAATCCAATTAACTGAGGAATGGCAGCCATGGTCCAGACAGCACTAACACACCACGGGTTATCTGGCAGCCAAATACATTTGGACACTTGAGTCTTTTTCTTTTCTTTTTTTCTTTTTTTTTTCTTAGCAAGGATGCATTAAATTGATTAAAGTGACAGGAATGGCATTTATAATGTTACAAAAGATTTCTGCAAAAAAATAATAATAATAATAATAATTTTGAACTTTCTATTAATCAAAGAATCACAGAAAAAATATTAAAAAAGTAAAAAAATTGTATGGAGCACAACAATGTTTTTTGAGCCCCAGAACAGCATATTTTATTGATTTCTGGAGGATAAAGTGACACCAAAGACTAAAACTGAAAATTCAGCTTTGTCATTATAAGTATAAATTACATTTGAAATAAAAGTGTATGTAAGCTATCATTCTTTAAAAAAAATTCCACTTGGTTTGAGATATATGATATAATATAGATCTGTATTTAGACAGGTTATAGGCCGTTGCTGTGCCTGAGAATGAAATGCTACCAGTGCACTGAAGTGACAGTTGCAGCATTATGTGATATAAATTATATTTATGAAACAAATGTAAATAAAGCAAACACCTTCAGGCGGCAGCGTAATCTGACAGGAAACATGGCTTGCATTGCGATATGCCATTATTTTCTGTCAAGATAAAATCCTTTAAACTGAAAGGGAAAATAATGTGAGACTTGTGTTTTTAGTGTATTTGTGTATTGTGTGATTTCTTTCTCTCTCATTATCTCTTTTTCTTTCTCTCTTTTTGTCTTCCTCTCCCGACTCACCTTGTGTCTGGACACCTGTCGTCCACCTCTCCTGCCCCATTCCCAGCAGGCCTTGCTCTGACAGCTGACCCCGTCTGGTTGTAGAGTCGCATGGCTGCTTCCGACCTCTCTGAGACACGTGTCCTCTCGTCCTTCCCTGTCCCCCCACAACACAGCCTGACCGTCTCTGTCGGCCTGATGTCCCCATGGGGTCCACCTACTGTCTCCCTTCCCTTCATTTCTCTGCTTTAGTTTACGACCCTATTTATACTCTTTCACTTTATTTTATTCTCTTACTTTTTTACAGATGTTTCCTCCAGCAGGATTGTTTCTGCCTTCATATGATGCCTTCTTCTGACAATATCTTATGCATGTACCTGCACATACACACACAGGGCCCAATTAAAAATATTATGCTGCCCTAGGGAGTAACAGGAAGGCTAAATCTGATTTGGCACAGTAAAATGGAATGTGAATTTACATGCTTAACTTTAATTAATTTCTTAAGACATTAAGCAGCCACATGGGGCATTGCATCTTGGACTGTTTTGTACTTGATGCAGCGACTTCCTGTTTCCTGTTCCTGTTTTGGTAAATGTGGTCACCTGATGGTTAGCCTGTGTACAGACTTGGTTTTTTGCATGGATCCTTTATGTATTTTTTAAGTGATAGGTTGTTGGGTGTCACTGTATTTTCTGATTTACGCTGTATCAGTAAAAACAATGTATGTGAATTTTTTATATTATTGCATTTTAAAATCTACATTTTCTATTTTACTATTTAAATATTTTTTGGTACAGTTTTAAATCTCTTTTCATGTAATGAAAAGCTGAATTTTTAGTCTTCGGTGTCACATGATCCTTCAGAAATCATTCAGATATGCTCAGGAAACCTTTCTTATTACTCAGAATTTTTATTATTTTTTAAATAAAAAAAAATTAAGTTTTTTTCTTAAAATTCCTTTGATTTAGAAAAAAATATATTGTCTAATATTGAAGATATTTTAAAAAGGTGAGGTTTTTGAACAGTTTTCTCCATGATATTATATATATATATATATATATATATATATATATATATATATATATATATATATATATATATAACCACTCTAATGGTGGGTAGAAATGAGATCAACATCAATTTAATGATAATTATTATAGTAAAACAGTTTAATTTTATTATTATTTTTTTCACAGTATAAAGGCTTTAAACAAGGTAATATGCTGCATATATTCTAGGAAGATCATCATATTTTGGGATCTGCTTTGAATCAAAAAGTTTGAGATTTTTTTTAACTCCTTTATGTAAATTAAAAGTGCAATGACAGTGCTCAGATACCTGTTACGTTGACTGAACCATGTAGGCCAAATTTATTTCACTCTGTGACAACAATAGTTACAATGACAAATGTGAATAACAGCTTTCCAGTAAGTTGGGAAGCATGTGATGATGTAATTGTGCATGTGTATACAAGCCGCTCTAAATGTAATTCCCATCATCAAAGCCTGAGTCTTTCAGGCTCACCTGGGCCGCCCATGGAGCACAGCTGGCACCCGGCCAAAAGATACAGCAAAGCATGAAGTGACCTTTTGATATAAAGTCAGAAATACAAAATTCAGTGAAGGAGAGAAAGAAAAAGGCAAAAATGAATCCACCCCCATGTTTTTGTCCTTGTCTTTGGTGCAAGCCAGCAGTGGTGCAAGCTAACCTTTCTCTAATTGATGTTTGTGCCGAACAGGCTCACCAGGCAGCCATTTTGTGGCGGGAAGGAGAGCAGCCTGAAGCTCAGTGGGGTTCTTTAATGCAGCACGGCTGTTTGAGTTTCCACAGAGATAGCTGCCTTCCTCTGAGTAAGCAAAGCACAACTCAATATACAAATTACTCCCTTGTTAATTTTTTTTTATCCTGCTTTTATGCACAGGGTTTGAATAGCCTCTTTATAAATTATGACCATTACGCTTTTGGTTTTGGCTAGAGCAGTCTTTTTGCTTCCTAATAAATTTCAACTTGCAATCAGCTTAGAAGGTACATAAGAGAATTTAAGTATTAAAAACAGCCCCATAAATCAGCAGTATGAACTGAAAGATTAGTGTGAAACTACTTACCCTGAGAATCAGCTGTGAAAATACAATGCCGTGAAAAGGTTTTTTCCTGATGTTTTTGTGTGTGTGTGTGTGTGTGTGTTTTGTTGTTGTTGTTGTTTAGTTTTTGCATATTTGTCACACTTAAAAGATTCTTAATTTTACATAATTAATTTGACACAAAGACAATGCAGGCAAATACAAAATACCCGTTTTAAATGATTATTTGCTTTGTCGCTTCAGGACCTGTATGACTTGCCATAATTGATGGAACCATGAATTCTGAACTCTATTAAAAAATCCTGAAGGAGAATGTCCAGACATCAGCTCCAGCTCAAGCACACTTGGGATATGCAGCAGAGCAATGATCCCAAACACACCTCTCAATAGCTCAAGAAAAACTAAATTAAAGTTTTGGAGTGGCCAAGTCAAAGTCCGGACTTAAATCCAATTGAGATGCTGTGGTATAATCTTAAACAGTCCATTTGTGCTTGAAAACCCTCCAATGTGGCTGGATTAATACAAATCTGCAAAGAATAGTGGGCCGAAATTCATCCACAACAATGTGAGAGACTCATTGCCAGTTATCGCAAATGCTTGATTGCAGTTGTTGCTGCAAAGGGTGGCACAACCAGTTGTTAGATTTTAGACTTTTTCAAATAGTGCCAGTCAGGCTTGTACATCTTTTTCCTTTAATTTATTAAATCACTATTTCATACATACATTTTTGTATTTACTCGGATTATATTTGTGTAATATACATTTAAAAAAAAAAAAAAAAAAAAAACAGCAAGAGGGCAAAAACTTTTTCACATCACTATACTTGACTCATGTGAACATTCAGTATTTGGCTTAGTAATTTATAGTATATTTAGACTTGAAAATCTTATATGATTAAAGTCATGTTTACTTGTGTTTACTCTTACACTGCCAATATTTTTTATATTAGTTTTTAATAGTTTTAAATTTTCTTTAGACTTCCATTGAGTCTAACACTTTCAAACTATTGTGTTATTATTGTTAATTAATAGTTATTTAAAGTTATTTATTTTTACATTTAAAAAAAAAAAATTATGTAATATTTTGTTTTCAAACTGGAAAAAGTAAATGCAAAAAAGTATTTAGCTTAATATTTTATTCTGAATTTATTCTCAATTGACTTGTTGGTTATCAGGATTAATCATAATGGTAAGAAATAGATTAAATGTTTGATAAAAAAAAAAAACACTTATATTTTACATTATGGCTAATGTTTTCTCTCTCTCTCTCTCGTGCGCATGCGTGGGCGTTTGTGGAGCGAGTGGAGCGTGGCTGTGAGAGCGACTGTGTGTTTTCCCAACTTTCACGGTTTGTTTTGACTTTTTTTATTTTATTTACTTATTTATTTATTTATATGGTAAAAGTGTAAGGGTTAGAGGAGTAGTTTATTTTTTGATACTGGCCATTATGGCCGGTGTGAAGGAGGGAGTAGGGTTAGAACAGCTGACCCGACGGCATGGAATTAAAGTGCCGGTCGGGAGTGACTGTTCTGTGGAAGAGTGCAGTCTTGCGGTTGGACAGGTGATCGGGCATGAAAGTATAAGATCAGCTTCTAGAATGAATAGCGCGATGGTTCTTTTCTTGGATTCAGTAGATAAGGTGAATAAGATCGTTGAACAAGGTATTGTTGTGAAAAATGCATATACTCCGGTTTTTCCCCTCGTAAATCCGACAAAGAAGATACTTTTGTCAAATGTACCGCCATTCATCAAAGATGACGTTTTAGAACGCGAATTGTCGCGTTATGGACAATTTGTCTCGGCAATTAAAAAAATTCCGGTAGGATGTAAATCACCACTGTTGAAGCATGTTGTATCGTTCAGACGACAAGCGTTCATGGTGTTAAAACAAGGAGTTGATGAGTTGAATGTTTCGTTCAAGTTTAAGATTGACGGGTTCGATTACGTAATCTTTGCTACAACTGAAACAATGAAGTGTTTCATTTGTAAAACTGAAGGACATTTGGCGAGAGGTTGTCCTGAAAAGGAAAGAGAAAAAGAGTCAGTCTTGATAGAAACTCAGAGTAGCAATACAACAACTGAAATCGAAGTGCCTGAAAATCAGCATAATGAAAGCAGAATTGAGAATAATGTAGAATCTAATGCACAAGAAAAAGAAGACGAAGCTAGAGAAAAAATGGTAAAAGAGTTTGAAGTCATTGTTTCAGGGCAAGAATTAATGGAAACAGCTGAACAAAATTTTAAATTGCCAGCTACAAAGCGTAAAGCAACAAGTAGTGGACAGAGTGAGAAGAATTTAAAGAAGGGTCATGTCAAAGAAAAAACTGAGATGAAGGATATGAGTAAAACTGATGCTGGCAGTGAGACAGAATATTCATCAGAATCTGATAGTGAAAAAGGAGTCTCTACTCAAGCAACAATAAATGTAAGAAAGGCGGAGAGGTACGATTTGGATAAGTTTCGCAGTTTTTTACAGGTAACAAAAGGAAAAAGAAATGTGGTTGTTGATGACTTTTTTCCAGATCTAGCTAATTTTATTGAATCTGCAAGGGAGGTGATGAAAAATGTGGGAGGAGATGGTCTTGCTGAGACTGAAATTTATCGTCTTAAGAAATTAGTACAAAAGACAAGAACACAAATGCAAAAAGATGAGTTGGAAGGATCACAACAATAGATGGATTTGCTTTGGAGTGAGGTTTGTCTTAGTAGTCATAACACTTCTTTTTATGGCTGAGTTCAAGATTTCCTCACTAAATTTAAATGGAGCACGTGATGTAAAGAAAAGAAATTCTTTTTATGAATTAGTAAAATAAAAAATATTGATATATCTTTCATACAGGAAACCCACTCATGTAAAGAAAATGAAATTGATTGGCAAAGAGAATGGGATGGGACTGTTATAATGAGTCATAAAAGCTCCACTAGTGCTGGTGTAGCCATTCTTTTTTCAAGATCTTTTGCACCTTTATCTTATGAGGTAGATGAAGTTATTGCTGGAAGATTAATTAAAGTTACTGCAAAATATGAAAGAAAAACTATAAATCTGATCAATGTACATGCTCCTGTTTTTGCAAAAGAAAGAATGTTGTTTTTAGAAAAATTGGCTAGTACATTGGAAGGATGTGATTCAGATTTCCTCTTTTTAGCTGGAGATTTTAATTGTACGATTAATAATTTGGACCGAAATCATGTTGAACCACATATGGCTTCAAGAAATAAACTTTTAAGAATTGTGGAAACATTTGATTTAGCAGATGTATGGCGTGAAAAGCATGGAGATTTTAGACAGTACTCCTGGGCCCATTATAAGGAAAATTGTATTTCTATGGCTAGGATTGATAGAATATATTGTTATAAGCATCATTCACAGATTTTTAAATCATGTGTTATCACTCCAGTTAGTTTTTCAGATCATGGATTGGTATGTGGAGTGGTTTTTATTAATTCTCTTAAAGTAAGAAGTGCATACTGGCATTTTAATGTTTCGTTGTTAAATGATAATTGTTTTAAAAAAGGTTTTATGTTCTTTTGGGAACAGTGGAAAATGAATGTAAATCATTTTGAATCCATTCAACAATGGTGGGATGTGGGCAAACTTAATATTCAACAATTTTGTAAACAGTACACTCTTAATGCCTCTAAAAATATTGTTAAGTTGATTGAAGATGTTGAATCTGATATAATAGACCTTCAGATTTTAAGTGAATCAACTCAAGATCAAAGCCTTTTGCAGTCTATAAAAAAGAAAAAAGATGTTTTAACTGAGCTGCTTGGAATTAGGGGACAAGGATCACTAGTGAGATCACGTTTTCAAAATTTTAACAAGATGGATGCACCAACAAGTTATTTTTTTGGTCTTGAGAAAAAAAAAACGGACAAAGCAGATTGATTCATTCATTGTGGGATGATGATGGGAATGATTTGACAGAGCCTTCTGAAATACGGAAGAGAACTGTGGAATTTTATTCAGCATTATATGCCTCTGAATATAAAGAAGAAATGAATGTCACACATAAGTTTTTTGAAGGTCTTCCACACGTGTCAGCTGAAATAAATGCTGTACTTGAGCAACCATTGTCATTGCCTGAAGTTTACTCAGCTTTGATGAGTATGGCAAATGGTAAAGCTCCAGGAATTGATGGAATCCCCATAGAATTTTATAAAACATTTTGGAGCATAATGGGGTCAGATATGTTAGCAGTGTTTAATGGGAGTTTTGCTGAAGAGCAGCTCCCGTTGAGCTGCAGAAGAGCAGTGTTGACGTTGCTACCAAAAAAAGGGGATTTAAGAGATATAACAAACTGGAGACCTGTTGCTTTGTTATGTGCAGACTACAAGGCATTATCTAAAACATTGGCAAATAGGTTGAAGAAGGCAATGGAATTTGTGATACATAGTGATCAGTCCTATTGTGTTCCAGGCAGATACATTTTTGATAATATATCTTTTATAAGAGATTTACTTCACACTTCTGAATTGTTTGGTCTTAAATTTGGTCTTTTTTCAATGGATCAAGAGAAGGCTTTTGATCGAGTGGAGCACAAATATTTGTGGAGTATAACGGAGACTTTTAATTTTTCTTCAGTTTTTTTAAATATGGTAAAAGCCCTTTATAGAGGTATTGAGAGTGTTCTGAAGGTCAATGGTGGCTTAAGGGCATCTTTTAAGGTAAATCGAGGGATAAGACAAGTTTGCTCCTTATCGGGCATGTTATACACATTAGTTATTGAACCTTTGTTGAACAGATTTCGTAATGAATTGGTAGGTTTAACAATTGATGATAATGTTATACCTGTGTGTACTTCAGCATATGCAGACGATATTGTTGTTTTTATTAGAAATCAAGATGATGTTAATAAAATATCTTCAGTAGTAGATGAATTTGGCATAATTTCATCTGCTAAGATTAATTGGAAAAAGAGTTCAGGTTTATTAGTAGGAGATTGGAGGGAAGAAAAACCTAAATTGCCAGGTGGTTTAAGCTGGACTCGTGGAGGTTTTAGATATTTAGGTGTTCATTTGGGGAATGAGTCTATAGAAAAAGAGAATTGGAATGGAATTTTAGAAATGGTGGAAGGAAGATTTAAAAAAATGGAAATGGCTCCACTCATGTTTGTCTTATAGAGGTAGAATATTAATTATTAATAATTTAATAGCTTCTGTGTTGTGGCACAAATTAGCAATTTTAGAACCTCCAATTGATTTGTTAATGAAAATACAAAGAATGCTTGTTGATTTTTTTTGGGATCAAATGCATTGGATACCGCAGAGTGTCTTATTTTTATCAAGAGAGTTTGGAGGTCAAGGTTTGATTCATTTGGTAAGTAGGAAAGTTGCTTTTAGAATACAATTTGTGCAGAAATTAGTATACAGGGAATTTGGAAACTCCATGCAGAGTGTTAGCTGGGCGAATTTTAAAACTGGTTGGAAATTTAGGTTTGAGACAAACAATTTTCTTCTGGATACCACTTTTTTGAATGTGAGAGGATTTTTTTCTTTCTATTGTAGTGTGTTTAGAGCATGGAGTGTTGTAGAAAGGAGAAGATTGTTTACAAAAAATCATCATTATTTTGGTTATTAGAAGAACCAATTGTGTATGGGTCACGAATGTTTTTAAAAAAAGATGAATTTCCGGGTATGAATGATGCTTTTATTAAAGCTGGAGTGGTGACAATGAAACATCTGACAAAGTTAGCAGGTCCGAATTTGAATAATGTGGAGGCGGTGGCAGAAAGACTTGGTATTCATTCTTTTCGAAAAGTTGGACAGTTTTTACAAGGCTTTCGGGAGTTATTAACGGAAGAAGAAAAATTAAGACTTAAAAATTGGATGGAAGGATGTGAATTGCCTGAGTCTACTGATCTCTTTCCGAGTATGGGAGTGAGACCGAGAATGGATGAAGAGGACTTTCAATATCTATCAGGGTTTTTCAAAAATGATGTTCGTTTTACTGTTTTTAATTCTGTAGGAGGGAAAAGTATTTATTCCTTTTGTGTTAAGGTGCTGAATAAAGGAAAATTAAAAAATAGGATTGACACACCATGGAGGAAATATCTGGATGTAAAAGATGAGATAATGCCAGTATGGGAAGCAATTTATAAGCCACCATTGACCAAAAAGGTTGGAGATATTCAGTGGAGAATACTGCATGGTATTATTGCAGTAAATGCTTTTGTGTCTATTATAAATTCTGAAATTACTGATACCTGTCCTTTTTGTAATTGTAGAGAAACTATTTTTCATTGTTTTCTTAGGTGCAAACGATTGTTGCCTTTATTTGTTTTTTTTGAAAGAATTGTTTAATTTGTTTGGAGAAATGTTCTCTGATGTTTGTTTCATTTTTGGAGTGAAAATTTGGAAAAATAAGAGGGATATTTGTAAAATCTTAAATTTTCTATTAGGACAAGCTAAATTAACAATTTATGCAACAAGAAAAAGAAAAATAGAACAAAATAATAATATTGATGTTCTTGTTTTTTTTTAATGTATAACAAGAGCTAGGATACATTTAGAATTTAATTATTATAGATTAATGGATAATGTTGAAGGTTTTAAAGAGATTTGGAGCTTAAATGGGAAAATATGTACTGTGAATGGAGAAATTTTATCTTTTTCTGAAAACTTTGTTTAATGCGTGTATTTTTTAAATGTTTTTATATCTGTATTAAGTGCCATTTGAAGAAGGCAAAATAAAGTGATGTTAAAATTCAAAAATTCTCTCTCTCTCTCTCTCTCTCTCTCTCTCTCTCATACTTACAATACAACTGAGCTGTCCAAGGTCCTGAAACAGTGAACTATACTGGGAAGTGGGAGAAATCTAACACAAATGACTGGAAGTTGTATGGACTCTTTCAAGGGGATATAATTTTATGAAAGTTTATGAAAGACACTTTTGAAATAGGAAATAAAGACAAAAGCAAACAATTCAGTCAAACACTACAAAGTCAGCACTGTACTACAGTACATTTAAATAAAAATATAAAGTTATGAAACATAACTGTGCTCAGCTGAAACGATATGACCTGGAACAAATAATAAATTCACAATACCAAAGATTACCTGTTATATATACACAAAAATAATTTTATCTCATGTTTAACCACTACCGAGGCATCAGAGAAAGCTGCAATTGTCAGAAGGACTTGCCGTGGTGAGGCTGCTCTCAGTGGATATATGAGCACCCGCTGATCACCTGGAGCTCACATCTCTGAAATCAGAGAAGCAAATTTTCAAATAAGCACTATCTTTATAAATGATATAAGAGAGAGTGAAAATGTGAAATCCCAAGTTTATAGCAATGTGCAATAACTTAGACCTGAACAACCATCAATCATTTCAGTACCCTTGCATAGAGTTCCTAAATGAGGCTAAAAATTATATTAAAGGGTTAGTTCACCTAAAAATGTCATATTTTTACAGCTAAAATATGACATTTTGAATATATATATTTTTTTACAAAAACACATTGATTCACTACAGGAGGCCTTTGTTCACCCCCCGGAGCTGTGTAAGACACTTTTTTTATGGATGGGGGCTTTTTATTTAAATTCTTTTGTACTGATGTAGTACCCACTGAGATTGAAACAACTTGAAAGATCAAACACAATTTTTAATATGACTCCGACTGGATTAGCCTGATAGAAGGAAGACATATACACATAGGATGACTTGAGGATGATTAATTTATGGGATAATTTTTATTTTTGGATGAACCAACACTTTAAATGCACCAGTTCAGCTAGAATCTGGAGGTATTTGCATTACTTGGTTGGGGGTTCCCTTGTTGTGATCGTTGCAGAAAAAGCTATCCCAAGGTTGCTGATTGGCTTGAAGTTCAGTAGTCATTGAAGTGACGTCTTGGAAAGCCAATGGGCTGAAGATGCGGAGTTGTGAGCTGGTTGAAGTCTTGAGGCATCACAGACTCAAGGTGAACTCGGAGATACAGAGTTGTGGCAAAACTTAACTCAGAAAAAATTATGACTAAAAGCATTGGCTAAAAGCCAACAAGGCAAAAAGCATAATTTTATGGTGTCCTGGGTATTTAAACTGGGCTGTTGGACACATCCAAAATGGTGTCTTGACCAATAAGATATTCCCTGTGTTCCATTCGGAAGGGCTCATTCCTATGCTCTAATCCTTTCAAAGATTTAACATAGAAGGGTTGAAGGGTGTAGGGTACTAAACAACTATTTCTTGAAGTGCCTTTCTTCATCGTCATCATCATGTGCCCACACGGAGGCGCTGTCATCATGCAAAGAATCTGTGCAAAGGATCAGGGTAACCAGAAGTGTCCATCAGTTGTACCCGTCAAAATCCTTCATTCCAAAGGGCCCTTTGAAGTGGCCAGTTTTGAGCACTTTGGTTTGGAATGACCCTTTAATGTGGCGTGCCCTTCGGAGGGTGATATATCCCGTTTGGATTGCACTGATTGTCTTAGCTCGGGGTGTTGCTATTTTCTCCTCCCAATACAAAAATCAACATGTTATCTTATCAGTCACATGGACCAAATTTTCCTACTCTTGCAGAGTATAATTTGGACATGATTTCCATAAAAAAATATGATACATTTTACAAAGTATTGATTTATAGAAACATTTAAACAATTAATTTTCAAACTCATACATACCCAACATTAATACAAACCTATAAACTATTGAGTAGTTATTCAAAATACATAAACAATGAGTGGTTAGTCAATGATGAAAGTCAAATGTGTAAGTTACATACATGTTATGGAATTAAGCAGTGGTCTGATATTAATTTATAAGTTTTATTTTTAGATCATTTGCATCTACATCTGTAAAAGACAATGTCTCTATTGTTCTGTGAATGTGAGGATGTGCCTTGTGAGGAACAAAAAGGTTAAAAGGAATCTCAGAATGGTTCTTCTCCTAGGTGGGGGAAATCAGTCCGAGGTCAGCTTGTGATTTCTATCACAGATTTACATGTGATGGACATGCTGTGCAGTTTATGACCCCTTTAAAGGTCCCGTTCTTCATGATCCCATGTTTTAAACTTTAGTTAGTGTGTAATGTTGTTGTCTAAAGCTCAAAGTTCAATGGCAAGCGAGATATTTTATTTAACAGAATTCGCCTACAACGAACGACCCGTTTGGACTACATCCCTCTAGTTCCTGCAATAATGACTTCACAAAAACAGTTTTTTGACTAACCTCCGCCCACATGAATACAGAAAAATGGGGGCGTGGTCATGTTGCGCTCCGACGGAGAAGAAGGAAGAGCTGTTTGTGTTTGTTGCCATGTCGTCGAAACGCTGTTATTTTCATCTTGGAGTCCAAACATCTTTGTTTGGCCTTCCCAGGGACGTTGTACTTAGAGATCAATGGTTAAAATTTTTGTTTAACTCGGTTCCCGAAAATTATAATCCACATGTAAAACTCTGTGTAGCACATTTTGGATTGAGGACAGCTTCCTCAATCTCAATCAGTTTAATGCAGGATTCGCACAAAGATTATTCTTTGTCTGGAGAAGGCGTTGTTTATGGACCACAACCGGTAAGTGTATTTTATTATTTAAGTTGGTGCGTTTAACAGTTTCTGTAACTTATTACACAAAGGCCAATGCTGTTTATCTTTGTTAACTAGAGTTAGGGCTGTGCAAAAAATCAAATGGGATTTTCATGTGCATCTCATCAGTAAAGGCTTCTGTGATTAGAAGTACCAATCGCGTTTCCAGGAGGGTAACGTGCGCTAAGCTGCTGTCGAATCACAACACAGGAACCACTAGCACAATCAGAACTCGTTACGTATTTCTGAAGGGGGGACCTTATAGAACAAGGAAGTCATCAGCCCGTTTTTATGACAGTGAAAACAGCGGTATACAGATAGGTTAATTCTGTGAAAAATACTGTGTTTTTTTTACATGTTTTTTTTTTTCATAAACATGTTATATTGCACACTGTAAACACAATCAAAGCTTCAAAAAAGCAAGAAAAACGGGACCTTTAAAGCAACTGTATGTAGTTTTGTGTAATTTTGCAAATTCAGAGCCCCCTACAGTTTAGTGAGTACAGAAATTCAGTGTTGTAAATGTTTAATTGTTGTAAATACAGTGGATAGCAGCAGTAAAGCAATCTGTCCTTTACAAAAAATGTTGTACCTGCTCACTATATCATTACTGAACAGACATCTGATGGAGAGAATGAGAAAGAAACTAAAGCCAGTCACCTCATCAGAATAATTTGATTTTGAAACTGATATTTCAAATGGGGGAAAAAATCTGTTTAACCATTGTATTCAAAGTGTTTAGTATTACTTAAATTGCTGGTTATCATCTGCATGACACTCTTGTTTGTTCCACAGTTATTCGTTCCCCCATACTGATGCTGGTCAGCCTCAATTTCCCAGCAATGCTTGAAATACCTGCAATCAGATAGGAAGGATGTGTTGCCCTCCAACACTGCATTTGATTCCACACAACAGGTTTTCCGAATGTCCAGACTGGAAGGCAAATTGCATGTAATAGTCCCTTAACCCCCTGTAGATTCTACCAGCATTTTAGGACATTTTTGATGGCTGTGCGATTCACCATTGAAACCTCTTTTTCAACCCCCTACAAAGTTAAGTTGTTACTTTATCTGGCTTGAGTGCACCTACTGCAAGGTCATTGATTTGTTCTGAGCTATTGCAGTGCTTCACGATGGCCAAACACCTGGTTAACAACTACAACAAAAAAAAAAAAAAAAAAAAAAAACTAATGGGACCAAAAAGCATTGCCTTTTTTTCCAGTATAAACCGCAGGCAACTACCAAGGGAAGATGCAAACCCAAAGCCGTAATACCTCACTTACAATAGACCTGCATTCCCCATGAGGCCTGCAGGGCTGGTTTGTGTTGACAGATGGATGGAGAGAGGGAAAGAAAGACTCTTTGGCATTTTTGATCATGTATCATTCATGTTGCAAAAATCCTCACTTGGAGTACTACATGCTGCCTCAAGACAATTTCTCTCTTTTTTTTTTTCTTGGCCTTGTAACTCACGCTATTTATATCTATCTATCTATCTATTTATCTACAAAATGTATAAATATGTGGTTAATTTCATTGCTTGCTAACTCAAGAATACCATATTTCATGACTACAGATTGATCATTAAATAATTGACTTGTTGACCAGGTAGCGAAATGAGCTGTGGATGTATACCCTTTCTCTTTTTAGTGAGAAACATAGGGACTTCTTTTGTGTCAATCAATGACTTGACAAGCAAAATGGCCAGCCAGGGTTCTTGGGGTCATGTGACTTTGGCTGGGGAGGCAAAGAAGGTTAAAGGAGAGGGCAATAGAGGATCAGTCTCTTTCAATGGCAAGGTGCCCTCCAGTGGAGTCTTGTCCTTCGAGGGACAGGAGGAAATGTCATAGATCAGAGCTGGGTTAATCTTGCACTGATGGCTGACCTTCTGCTTAAACACACAAGTAAAGGGACTTTTTTGTCTCTCCAACTAGGAATATGTGCAGTGACTGGTTTTTAGTTGACAGAAACTACTTTAGGCTTCAAGAAGTACAGAAGGATCTGAATTGTGTGAATTGTTTTATTCCAAAGTAACTTACATTCATTGTGCAATTTATTAAAATTCTACTATTTAACATTTGGTCTGGTTA